>NC_041389.1:579557457-579577388 GCF_002162155.2 Triticum dicoccoides | reverse complement strand
GCGTGGACCAGGCCGTTCAAGAAAGTTTCTCCTTGCCGGGAAGCAGACGCCATTCAAGAAAGTTTCTCCTTGCCGGGAAGCAGACGACAGAAAAGCTAAGTTGCTAAAGTTTGAGCAATCAGTTTTTTAAGTTTTTGAGTTATTTTCCTTGAACGACCGTGCTTTGTATGGAAAACCTGTGCGCGGAGGAACCAACTCGTAGCTAGCTGCGCCCTTACTTTGTTTCGAGTCCGCTCAACAACTTAAGTGAGCTGCAACTAGTTGTGACAAGGTTTCTTGTCGGTAGCAACCCCGCCAGCAGGCTGCTGAAGTTTCGCACTCGGCGCTCGCGGCAAGGGTGCCTGCACCGGCAAGTTTCCCTAGAAAGCGTAGGGCAGAAACCATACAAAGCCAAGAGTCGAGTAAAGGAAGTAACACAACAATTTTTTGCCTAAGATAGAGTTATATTACAAAAATAACTTGTCGCGCCTCTAATAAAGTGTTCCCATGACATGACTGGCAGCGACAAGAAAAGAAGAAAACGGACGGCCTAATCTACGCGACCGCCGTCAACCCTTTTGACCTCGTTCACCCTGTCCACAATGGGTGCGATGAGGGCCTTAAGTGCGTCAAGATCAGCGTCCGCCGGCAGCCTCTTGAGGACGTTGGTGAGGTTGAGGCCCGGATTGCGGAAGGCCACCTTCACCAGCACCTTCTCCAGAACTCCGGCACAAATCGAGCGTGACTCGTCGGCCAACTGCGTTGGGATCCGTTCCCGGAGTTGCTGGAGCGCCGCCGCCACGCCTTTGAAGAACAGAGTGAGCTTGGCGCTGGGTTGGAGGTTCTCGTCGGAGGAGTACCCGAAGCCTTCCACCCCCAATTGCACCAGCTCCTCTTCGATGACTGCAGCAATGTTCACGAGGCCCTCCGTCCAGAGCGCCACAGTATCTCTGAGAAGATTCTGGGTTTCGGCGGCCCTCGCTAGCAGCGCCTCGTTGGCCTTGATGTCCTTCTTCAAGTCCGCCTCCCGTTTCTTAGCGCCGTCCAACATCTCCGTCAGGGTGGCCAGCTTCAGCTCAAGATCAGCATTGGAATTCTTGGCGGCGCGCAGCTCTTTGCCCTTCTCGGAGAGTTGGCCCTGCAGCTCACCATGGGCAAGGGCGTCCTTCTTGTGCTCCAGCTTGAGCGCGGCCAGCTCTTCGCCACCCACCTTCAGATCAGCCTCCAGCTTCGCCACCTTTACTTCCAATTCCTTCTTGGCGGTCTCGACAGCCGCAGCCGCATCCTTTGCCTCTTGGAGCGACCCACCAAGTGCCCGTTCGCGCGCGGCAAGCTCCTCCTCGTGGCTGTCGAGGTTCACTTTCCGCTGAGCCAGCTCGCCTTCTCGCGCGTACAGCTTCTCGCCGGTGAGCCTATGCTGCTCTTCAGCTTCGGCCTTCTTGAGGAGGAAGGCCTTCCGCTCTTCAGCAAGCTGCTCCCGCTCCTCCGCCAAGGCCCGCAGAGCTTCCTGGAGAAAACCCCGGAGCTCCTCCGCGCGCTTCTCTATATCCACGCTCGCTTTCGCGACGAGCGCTTCCCGGGACTCCAACTTGACCTGACGGGCGCGATAGAGCGCCAGCAGCCTCCGCAGCAGCCGCTCCTCCTCGGGCTCGTCACTGCTGCTTCCCGGCGCGTCAACGATCGACAACCCGGTGGAGGCGAGCACCTCCCCATCCAAAACTTCTCCTTCCACCGGCGCCTTGGAGCTTGACGTCCAAGGGAGCTTGATGAAGATGCCCTCGCCAGCCTTCAGATAGGCGCCGGGCTGGGGCTCCTCGGAGCCTGACGCTGCGGCAGCGGTGGAGGGATCAGCGGTCGGTGCAGCGCCTGACGCTCCTGCGGCCTCAGGGCCGTCAGTGCGATCGCCAGATCCCCCGCCAGCTTCCTCGGCGGCAGCCTTGGCGGCCTCTTCACCGGCAGGCACATCGGCACCAGCTCCGTCTTCGGCGGCCGCGACATCATCAGTGTTGCCGCGCGCATCCCCTCCGCCGCCCGCCTCGGTCTCCATCGGATCCGCGGAGGGTGGACATGACGACCGGAGAAGAATGAGAAGTCAAACAAGCACTCAAGAAGAAAAATCAGCAGAAGAATACAAAGAAAGTTTCAGGCAGGAAGGATTACCTGTGCTGGGATCCGCCGTCATAAGCTCCACCACCGGCGGATCGTTGGCGCTGTCCCTTGCCGGAGACTCCTCCCTTGCCAGAGGTTCCTCCCTTACCGGAGAACGCTCCCTTGCTGGGGAGTCCGCCCTTGGCGGCGTAGTCGAAGCAGACGACGAGTCGGAGGAGATCACCACGCCCTCCTGATGAAGCTGTTCTGCTCCTGCACAAACAAACCAGTGATCAGATGTCAACAAAGGAAAAGAGCAACCACGCGCACCCAGAAGCAGAAAGTAAACCATATGCTTACGCTGGGGGCTGCGCTGAGGGCTGCTCTGCGAAGTGATGGCCGGATCCGGCAAGGTGGTCTCGGGCGCGCCTCCTGTCGCCGCAGTGGGCTCGTCCTCGATGGTCACCACCTGAGCCTTGGCCCTCTTCGCTGCCCTTTGGGCCAGAGTCCTGAAAAGGGAGAGTCCAGGGTGGGTCAGATCAGATGCAAGACAGGAATAGCAAGTTGAAGAACTACAAGAACAACAAGGGAATCTTACTCTTCTTCCTCTTCCTCGTCGGAGCTGAGCGCGGAGAGGTCGAAGCTCGGCCCACCTCCGGCGCGACGAGGTGGAGGGGTGGGATCCCTTGGCCGCTTGGCGGGGACTGCGGCGCCAGCCCGAGATGACCCCGCCCCAGTTGCCACTGCGGCGGGAGGCGCACCCGCAGCAACCGTACTTGCCGCGGCGGAGCGCGTCACGCGGCGCTGCGGCTGTTGACCAGCTTGCCGCCCTGCTGCGTCCCCGATCCCGCGGAGGCGCCTTCTTGGCTGCACTGGGGGCTGCGTTCCGGGCCCTGTTCCCGGCAAGCTCCCCGGAGATGGCGGGCCGCTCGCACCCTCGGCGGGCTCACTCAACTCGGCGTCAGGCGCGGCAAGCTCTTCTTCGTCTTCGGGCCACTCTCGCTCAGCAAGGCTCATCGCCGATGCCGCGTCCGCTTCCTCCACCGTGAACCCAAATTCACCCGCGGCTGCGGCTGCCGCCGCCTCTTCCGCCCTGGTGGCGATGCGTTCCATCTCTTGATCGGTGGTGTCGCGGGTGAGGAGCTTCTTGTCATCAGCATTGACCGCTACTTCCACTAGGCTGTCGAAGAACTGCTGCACAACGTCTCCGGCAGGCTCTTGCCAAGTTGGAGCGATCCCGTGCGAATCACACAACGGCATCATGGCGCAGATGCGGTCGCGCGAGGAGTTGTTGCACAGAGGAACGACGCCTGCCGGCAACCTGAACCACTCGGGATGCTGTGGGTCGTGCTTGAATATCTCCTTGAGTATCCCGTCCAACTCTATGACGGTGAAATTGAAGTTGAGGCCTGGGCGCAACCTCATGATATCTGCCAGGCCTCCAAATTCCCAGGCGGGTCTCCCCCTCGCCTGCAGAGGGGCGATGCGCCGGCGAAGGAAATCTGCGCCGACAGCTCCTACAGTCAGCCCGGCAAGCCTGAGACGCAAGATCCGAGTGGTGGCGATCTTCAGCTTGTCCTCGTCCACGGACAGAGCGCTCCAGTCATTGCCACGCACTGCTGGGGCTTGGCGCAGGGCGGTGAACGGCTGCGGGCTCTCTTCTACAACCCAGCACCAATCTGCTCTCCACTCGTCCCACTTGCTGCGGAGCTCCCCCTCCAGATAGGTCTCCTTCTTGCCGGCCCGCGAGATCCAGGCGATCCCGCCGGCAAGAGGTTCCCCTCTCTCGACACGAGGCATAAAGAAATGGCGGAAGAGAGCTACGTTGGGGTGGACTCCGACAAAGTTTTCGCATAGATGGGCAAAAACTGCCATGGTCAGAACGGCGTTGGGGGTGAAGTCAAGGAGGTGGAGTCCATAGGTGTTCATGACATCGCAAAAGAAATCAGAGAATGGCGGGCAGAGCCCGCAGTAGAAGAACACGGCGAAGAAAGGATATCCGCCAACTAGAGCTGCTTGCGAGGCGACGGCGGAGAGTACCTTCGTGCGCGGATGCGCCCGCGTCTCCGTCGACCAGAAGAGATAGTACCACTCCCTCAGCTCCTTCGCGGAGAGCTCGGGGGGGGGGGGAAGTGGCCCGCTCCTTCCGCAGTGCCTCAAGCCGCTGCGCTTCGGTCGACTTCACAGCTTTCGCGGCCGCGGCCTTCGTGGCCTTCCCCTTCCCGGGCTTCGGAGGCATGGCGGAGGTGATGGGGGAGATCGACGGCGCTGGTGGCGGCGGCAGCGACGGGGGCGGAGCGCTGCCCTCTTTCAACTCTGCAAGCGGAGGAGGGCGGCGGAGATTTCTAAGATTGCAGCAGCGAAGGGAGAAGGTGGGGGAAATGCCCCTGTTTCCCCTTCTTATAAAGAGGGACGAGGCGGACATTTCGGCCTTCCAAATAAACAACCACCCACGATCTCTCCCACGACTCCGCGATTGACGCGTGCCGTTACGGGGGGCGCGGTGGATACAGAGTTAGATTCGGCATAATCCAGGCTCCGCGCGTGCCCGTGCCCTGTTTTGGGCCTGGCCCAACAGCGCTCGGCACCGTGTGTGGCCCAGGCCCGGGGGCTCCTGTCGGTGTACTAGAGTAGGGGTACCCTAGTATCCCGAACTTGTGCACGGGCAGTTGCAGCGCCGCGTGGCAAGGCTTGCCGGACGACCTCCAGAGTCCTCCGCGGGTTCCTTTGGAGCCATTCAAGAACAAAGCATTCAAGATGAAGAGACAAGGCCCCGGCAAGAGGATCTTGCCGGGAAGAGACAAGGCCCCGGCAAGAGGAGCTTGCCGGGAAGGCCAACCACGGCACTTCAAGAAACTTGCCGCGATGCACCGCACGTCCCGGCAAGGTCCGATGAGCGACAAGCTTCTGGACTCGACAAGATGACGACCCCGACAAGGTACTCGCCGGGGGCCCGCTGCCACTCTGTACCCACGCTCCAGCGCACCCACCCGCGTGTCGCCATGAGGCTTCCTCAGGGGCGCGTGGCGGGAGCCTGTGCAGCCAGGGGTACGCGGTGGCAAGCGGAGATGAAGAGAAGGCCATCGTGGCAAACGGTGGCGCTCCTAACGGTCACTTTTTGCACTGTTTAGGCAACTCAGACGGGCATTCAATGACCTTGTCCCCTGCCGTCAGAGTTAGGTAGGGTGCATTGTGTCCACAGTAGCGGTAGCTGCACCTACCGCATCCTTTTCCATTTTTACCCTTCTAGTCTACGTTGCCACCTGTCGGTGATCCCTTGAAAGTATAAAAGGAGGCCCAAGCGCAACGTAGAGGGGGTTCGGCTCATTCGAAACATCAGGAACACTCTCACGCTCGGTCTGGCAGCGTCCATCGCTCCTGAGCAAGAATTCAATACGCACAAACAAGCGGCAGTAGGGTTTTACGCATCCGTGCGGCCCGAAGCTGGGTAAAACCGCTCGCGTGTACTGCCTCGATCCGCTCTTTGCGCGGCCTCCGCCCCCCTCCGAACCGAAAGGGGCCCGGTCCCCATAGGTGTTGGTGGATCAGTTTCCCCGACAGGTCCTCTTCCCAAATATTGAGCGGGAAGGGATTCCACAATGGCGGGATTTGAAAGGGGACAACCAGTACAAGCTATCCTGACTAAAGGTGGTCTTCAACTGCCAAAGGCCCTGGCGATGACGCCGTCTTGGGCTCCACGGTGACCTCCGTCCTGCCGTCCTACTGGTCTTGGTCTTGTTGCACCAATATGTAAACCTTTGCTTGATGCCTCGGTACTCCGCGCCTGCGCTTTCCCCCTTTGCACCAAAGAGGGAACAAGGACACTGCGCAGTCTGGCGCCCGCCAGGCGCCCACCTAGTCTTGATCGTCATGGCTTGCATCTTGTGCACCTCACGAGGTACCCCTCGCCTTGATCTCTCCGCCTCCTCGTGAGCCTGCCTGGTGCTGCCCCTAAGGAGGCCTTGCGTCGTCCACCCCGCGAGGCTTGGCCCCTCGCGAGGGTCTTGAACTTTGGTTGATGAAGATGGGCCGCACTGGGCCACTGCTGAGCCATGCCGCTGGTCGCAGGCAGGCAAGTCTGGATACCCCCATATCCAGAACGCCGACATTCACCAAGGTCTTTCATTGAAAAACTCTAATTCAAGTATCCTTTTATGCTATCCAGAAATTATGTATCATTTCCAATCAACAATATGTCATCCACATATAATATTAAAAATGCTACAGAGCTCGCACTCACTTTCTTGTAAATACAAGCTTCTCCAAAAGTCTATATAAAACCATATGCTTTGATCATACTATCAAAGCGTTTATTCCAACTCCGAGAGGATTGCACCAGTCCATAAATGGATCACTGGAGCTTGCACACTTTGTTAGCACCCTTTGGATCGACAAAACTTTCTGGTTGCATCATATACAACTCTTCCTCAAGAAATCCATTAAGGAATGCAGTTTTGACATCCATCTGCCAAATTTCATAATCATAAAATGCGGCAATTGCTAACATGATACGGACAGACTTAAGCATTGCTACGGGTGAGAAAGTCTCATCGTAGTCAACTCCTTGAACTTGTCGAAAACCATTCGCAAGAAGTCGAGCTTTGTAAACAATAACATTACCGTCAGCGTCAGTCTTCTTCTTGAAGATCCATTTATTTTCTATGGCTTTCCGATCATCGGGCAAATCCACCAAAGTCCATACTTTGTTTTCATACATGGATCCCATCTTAGATTTCATGGCCTCAAGCCATTTCGCGGAATCTGGGCTCATCATCGCTTCCTTATAGTTCGTAGGTTCATCATGGTCTAGTAACATGACTTCCAGAATAGGATTACCGTACCACTCTGGTGCGGACCATACTCTGAAAGACCTGCGAGGTTTGATAGTAACTTGATCTGAAGTTTCATGATCATCATTAGCTTCCTCACTCATTGGTGTAGGAATCACTGGAATTGATTTATGTGATGAACTACTTTCCAATTCGGGAGAAGGTACAATTACCTCATCAAGTTCTACTTTGATCCCACTCACTTCTTTGAGAGAAACTCCTTCTCTAGAAAGGATCCATTCTTAGCAACGAATATCTTGCCTTCGTATCTGTGATAGAAGGTGTACCCAACAGTTTCCTTTGGGTATCCTATGAAGACACACTTCTTCGATTTGGGTTCGAGCTTATCAGGTTGAAGCTTTTTCGCATAAGCAATGCAGCCCCAAACTTTAAGAAACGACAACTTTGGTTTCTTGCCAAACCACAGTTCATAAGGCATCGTCTCAACGGATTTTGATGGTGCCCTATTTAAAGTGAACGCAACCGTCTCTAAAGCATAACCACAAAACGATAGCAGTAAATCAGTAAGAGACATCATAGATCGCACCATATCCAATAAAGTACGGTTATGATGTTCGGACACACCATTACACTGTGGTGTTCCAGGTGGCATGAGTTGCAAAACTATTCCACATTGTTACAAATGAAGACCAAACTCGTAACTCAAATATTCGCCTCCACGATCGGATCGTAGAAAATTTATTTTCTTGTTACGATGATTTTCTACTTCACTCTAAAATTCTTTGAACTTTTGAAACGTTTCAGACTTATGCTTCATTAAGTAGATATACCCATATCTGCTCAAATCATATGTGAAGGTAAGAAAATAAGGATACCTGCCACGAGCCTCAACACTCATTGGACCGCATACATCAGTATGTATTATTTCCAATAAGTCAGTAGCTCATTCCATTGTTCCGGAGAACGGAGTTTTAGTCATCTTTCCCATGAGGCATGGTTCGCAAGCACCAAGTGATTCATAATCAAGTGATTCCCAAAGCCCATCTGCATGGAGTTTCTTCATGCGCTTTACACAAATATAACCTAAAAGGCAGTGTCACAAATAAGTTGCACTATCATTATCAACTTTGCATCTTTTGGCTTCAATATTATGAACATGTGTATTTCCACGATCGAGATTCAATAAAAATAGACCACTCAACAAGGGTGCACTACTAGGGAAAAGCTTATAGGCAGACGCTTACTAGTAGCGCGGGTTTATACCCCTCGCTACTGCTACTTACTAGTAGCGCGGGTTTTTACCCCTCGCTACTACTAAGTTGATAGTAGTAGCGCGGGTTTCTAACACTCGCTACTACTAAGAGGTCTCTACCGTGACCCCCCCAGACATGCCATAGTAGTAGCGAGGGGTATAAACCCACGCTACTACTAAGTTGATAGTAGTAGCGCGGTTTTAAACCTCTCGCTACTACTAAGTACGAGGTAGGTGAAGTCCCCATATCCTCGGTCGAATCCCCATCTCCTTCCCCAAATCCCTCCTCTCTTCCGCCACTCTCTCCTCTCTCTTTCCATACGCTCTAACATGGACCTCTTACCCATGCGCCCCTCCTCCTCCATGGCACCGAAAGAGGCCGCCGCCTCGCGCCACCAGCATCTAGGAGCTCGCCGGTCTTCCACCGATGTCTAAGAGGCTGTAGTCCCGCGCCACCACACCGGAGCACCTCACCACGGGTGACTAGCTCCGCTGCTCCCTCCATCACCTTCCTCTCTCCCTCAGTTTTCCTTTTCTCTCTCTTCCACTAGTTTGACTCACCCTCCCATGTGCATGCCCATGCAGGTCGTCGCCATGGACGACCAGGAGCTATCTGGCATGGTCGGGAAGAGGAGCCCCACGCCGCTGCCTGGCTCTTCCATAGAAACGGGCCCTCTCCAACAGCCACCGCCGGATCTGGTCTGCCGCTGTCCATTCATGCCTCCGGCGACCCCAACCATCGCTAGATCGAACCACTGCTACCATTGACAACACGCACGGGGATCGGTTTTTATTTTATTTTTGCAAGTAATAGCAGTAGCGCGGGGTATAAGAGCCGCTACAGATAATTAGCAGTAGCGTTGTCTACAACGCGTGCTATAGCTAACCATGTATAGAAGTAGTGCGTGTCAACACGCGCTACTGCTACAAGTTAGCTGTGGCGCCATATCAGTAGCGCGGTCACCCACGCTACTAATACACCCAAAACCTGCGCTACTGCTAGGCTTTTCCCCAGTAGTGGTGCATGACCATAAAATATATTATTCATATAAATAGAACAACCATTATTCGAATAACCATCTCTCATCAATCAAGATCCAGATATAATGTTCATGCTCAATGTTGGCACTAAATAACAATTATTCAGGTCTAAAACTAACCCCGAAGGTAGATGTAGAGGTAGCGTGCCGACGTTGATCACATTGACCTTGGAACCATTTCCGACGCGCATCGTCACCTCATCCTTAGCCAATCTTCATTTAATCAGTAGCCCCTGTTTTGAGTTGCAAATATGAGCAACAGAACCAGTATCAAATAGCCAAGCGCTACTATGAGCATTAGAAAGGTACACATCAATAACATGTATATCAAATATACCTTTCCCTTTGCCATCCTTCTTATCTGCCAAATACTTGGGGCAGTTCCGCTTCTAGTGACCAGTCCCTTTGTAGTAGAAGCACTCAGTTTCAGACTTAGGTCCAGACTTGGGCTTTTTCCTGGGAATAGCAACTTGCTTGCTATTCTTCTTGAAGTTTCCCTTCTTCCCTTTGCCCTTTTTCTTGAAACTAGTGGTCTTGTTGACCATCAACACTTGATGCTCCTTCTTGATTTCTACCTCTGTAGCCTTTAGCATTGCGAAGAGCTCGGGAATCATTTTTGTCATCCCTTGCATATTATAGTTCATCATGAAGCCTTTATAGCTTGGTGGCAGTGATTGAAGAACTCTGTCAATGACACTATCATCAGGAAGATTAACTCCGAGCTGAGTAAAGTGGTTATGTTACCCAGACATTCTGAGTATGTGTTCACTGATAGAACTATTCTCCTCCATTTTGCAGCTATAGAACTAGTTGGAGACTTCATATCTCTCAACTCAGGCATTTGCTTGAAATATTAACTTCAACTCTTGGAACATCTCATATGCTCCATGATGTTAAAAACATCTTTGAAGTCCCGATTCTAAGCCGTAAAGCATGGCACACTGAACTATCGAGTAGTCATCAGCTTTGCTTTGCCATACGTTCACAATGTCTGCAGTTGCGTCTGCAGCAGGCCTTGCACCTAGCAGTGCTTCCAGGCCGTAATTCTTCTGTGAAGCAATGAGGATAATCCTCAAGTTACGGACCCAGTCTGTGTAATTGCTACCATCATCTTTCAACTTAGCTTTCTCTAAGAACGCATTAAAATTCAAGGGGACGGTAGCACGGGCCATTGATCTACAACAACATAGACATGCAAAAACTATCAGGACTAAGTTCATGATAAATTAAAGTTCAATTAATCATATTACTTAAGAACTCCCACTTAGCTAGACATCCCTCTAGTCATCTAAATGATCACATGATCCAAATCAACTAAACCATGTCCGATCATCATGTGAGATGGAGTAGTTTTCAATGGTGAACATCACTATGTTGATCATATCTACTATATGATTCACGTTAAACCTTTTGGTCTCAGTGTTCCGAGGCCATATCTGCATATGCTAGGCTCGTCAAGTTTAACCTGAGTATTCTGCACGTGCAAAACTGGCTTGCACCCGTTGTATGTGAACGTAGAGCATATCACACCCAATCATCACATGGTGTCTTAGCACGACGAACTGTAGCAACGGTGCATACTCAGGGAGAACACTTATATCTTGAAATTTAGTAAGGGATCATCTTATAATGCTACAACCGTACTAGAAAAATAAGATGCATAAAATATAAACATCACATGCAATCAAAATATGTGACATGATATGGCCATCATCATCTTGTGCTCATGATCTCCATCACTGAAGCATCATCATGATCTCCATCGCCACCGGTTTCACACCTTGATCTCCATGGTAGCATCGCTGTTGTCTTGCCAACTATTTCTACTACAACTATCGCTACCGCTTAGTGATAAACTAAAGCAATTACATGGCGATTGCAATTCATACAATTACATGGAGATTGCAATTCATACAATAAAGCGACAACCATATGGCTCCTGCCAGTTGCCAATAACTCTGTTACAAAACATGATCATCTCATACAATAATTTATATCACGTCATGTCTTGACCATATCACAACACAACAAGCCCTGCAAAAACAAGTTAGACATCCTCTACTTTGTTGTTGCAAGTTTTACGTGGCTGCTACGGGCTTCTAGCAAGAACCGTTCTTACCTACGCATCAAAACCACAACGATTTTTCATCAAGTGTGTTGTTTTAACCTTCAACAAGGACCGACCGTAGTCAAACTCGATTCAACTAAAGTTGGAGAAATAGACACCCGCCAGCCACCTATGTGCAAAGCATGTCGGTAGAACCAGTCTCATGAACGCGGCCATGTAATGTCGGTCCAGGCTGCTTCATCCAACAATACCGCCGAATCAATGTAAGACGTTGGTGGTAAGTAGTATGATTATTATCGCCAACAACTCACTGTGTTCTACTCATGCATAGATCATCTACGCATAGACCTGGCTTGGATGCCACTGTTGGGGAATGTAGTAATTCAAAAAAACTCATGCAAGATCTATCTAGGAGATGCATAGCAATGAGACAGGAGAGTGTGTCTATGCACCCTTGTAGACCGAAAGCAGAAGCGTTTAGTAACGCGGTTGATTTAGTCGAACGTCTTCATGATCCAACCGATTCAAGTACCGAACGTACGGCACCTCCGTGTTCAGCACACATTCAGCACGATGACGTCCCTCGAGCTCTTGATCCAGTAGAGGGTCAAGGGAGAGTTCCGTCAGCATGATGGCATGGTGACAGTATTGATGATATTACCGAGACAGAGCTTCACCTAAGCACTACGACGATATGACCGAGGTGTTAAACTGTGGAGGGGGCACCGCACATGGCTAAGAGATTATCTGTTGTGCTTTGGGGTACCCTCCTGCCCCCATATATAAAGGAGGGAGGGAGGAGGCCGACAGCCAGGATGGGCGCACCTATAGGGGGAGTCCAATTAGGATTCCCAATCCTAGTTGGAGTCCCCTTCCTTTTCCAAGAGGGGGAGAGAGGGAAAGAGGTGGAGGAGAAAGAGGAAAGGGGGGGGGGCTCCCCTAGTCCAATTCAGTTTGGGCTAGGGGAGGGGGACGCCTCCACCTCGCCGGCGCCTCCATTATTCCACTAAGGCCCATGAAGGCCCATTAATCCCCCGAGGGGTTCTGATAACCTCCCGGTAGTCCGAAAAAATGTCCGAACTCTTCTGAAACCTTTCCGGTGTCCGAACATAACCTTCCAATATATCAATATTTATGTCTAGACCATTTTGAGACTCCTCGTCATGTCTGTGATCTCATCCGGGACTCCAGACAAACTTCAGTCATAAAAAACACATAACTCTTAATACAAATCGTCATCAAACGTTAAGCGTGCGGACCCTATGGGTACGAGAACTATGTAGACATGATCGAGACACTTCTCCAATCAATAACCAATAGCGGAACTTGGATGCTCATATTTTCTCCTACATATTCTACGAAGATCTTTATCGGTCAAACCGCATAACAACATACGTTGTTCCCTTTGTCATCAGTATGTTACTTACCCGAGATTCGATCGTCGGTATCATCATACCTAGTTCAATCTCGTTAACGGTGATACATCTCCAACGTATCTATAATTTTTTATTATTCCATGCTGTTTTATTATCAATCTTGGATGTTTTATAATCATTATATAGTCATTTTATATCATTTTTTGGTACTAACCTATTGACATAGTGCCAAGTGCCAGTTGCTGCTTTTTGCATGTTTTTTACATCGTAGGAAATCAATATCAGATGAGGTCCAAATGCCATGCCAATTTATGATGATTTTTATGGGCCAGAAGGAACACAACGGGCCCTTGTTGCACCTGGGGGGAGTCCCTTGGAGGGGACAACCCACCAGGCCGCGCCAGGAGGCCCAGGCGCGCCCTGGTGGGTTGTGCCCACCTCGGGTGCCCCCTGGACCGACTCTTTGCTCTATAAATACCCCGATATTCCAGAAACCCTAGATGATTCGACGAAATTTTCATCCAGCCGACGCAGAGTCCAGAACCACAAGATCCAATCTAGACACCGTCCCCGGAGGGGTTCACCACTTCCATTGGTGCCTCTCCAATGATGCGTGAGTAGTTATTTGTAGACCTTTGGGTCCGTAGTTAGTAGCTAGATGGCTTCCTCTCTCTCTCTCTCTTGATTATGAATTCAATGATCTCTTGGAGATCCATATGATGTAAGTCTTTTGGCGGTGTGTTTGTTGGGATCTGATGAACTTTGAGTTTATGATCAGTTATATCTTTTTATATCCATGAAAGTTATTTGAGTTCTTTGATCTCTTATATGCGCGATCTCTTATAGCCTTGTATTTCTTCTCTGATATTTGGGTTTTGTTTGGCCAACTTGATCTATTTATCTTGCAATGGGAAGAGGTGCCCGGTAGTGGGTTTGATCTTACAGTGCTTGATCCCAGTGACAGAAAGGGAACCGACACATATGTATCATTGCTACTAAGGATAAAAAGATGGGATCCATATCTACTGCAATAAATAAACATATCTTGTCTACATCATGTCATCGTTCTTATTGCATTACTCCGTTTTTTCATGAACTTAATACACTAGATGCATGCTGGATAGCGGTCGATGTGTGGAGTAATAGTAGTAGATGCATGCAGGAGTCAATCTACTAATCTTGGACGTGATGCCTATGTAACGATCATTGCCTAGATATCGTCATGATTATTTGAAGTTCTATCAATTTCTCAACAGTAATTTTTTTCACCCACCATTTGCTATTTTTCTTGAGAGAAGCCACTAGTAAAACCTACGACCCCCGGATCTTCTTTCTCATATATTTGCCCTGCGATCTACTTTTTCCTTGCATTTATTTTCAGATCTATTAAACCAAAAAATACTAAAATACCTTGCTGCAATTTATTTGTTCCGCGATCTATTTATCCCATCTACAAATTTACCTCACGTCCTTTGCCTATCTTGAGGCGCCACACCCCGAAAGGGATTGACAACCCCTTTAACACCTCGGGTTGCAAGGTGTTGTTCTTTGTGTGCAGGGGTTGTTTACGTTGTGTTGCTTGGTTCTCCTACTGGTTCGATAACCTTGGTTTCATATCTGAGGGAAATACCTACCACCCGCTGTGCATCATCCCTTCCTCTTTGGGGAAATACCGACGTAGCTTCAAGTGACATCAACCGGCAAGTCCCTTTACTCGTTCTGTAATGCTTCGTCCCACAAATAACTGATTAGTCACATTGCTTGCAAGGCTTATAGTGATGAGCATTACCTGGAGGGCCCAGAGATACCTTTCCGATACACGGAGTGAAAAATCCTAATCTCGATCTATGCCAACCCAACAAACACCTTCGGAGACACCTGTAGAGCATCTTTATAATCACCCAGTTACGTGGTGATGTTTGATAGCACACAAGGTGTTCCTCCGGTATCGGGAGTTGCATAATATCATAGGCTGAGGAACATGTATAAGTCATGAAGAAAGCAGTACCAATGAAACTGTAACGATCATAATGCTAAGCTAACGGATGGGTCTTGTCCATCACATCATTCTCTAATGATGTGATCCCATTTATCAATGACAACACATGTCTATGGTTAGGAAACATAACCATCTTTGATTAACAAGCTAGTCAAGTAGAGGCATACTAGGGACACTATGTTTTGTCTATGTATTCACACACGTACTAAGTTTTCGGTTAATACAATGCTAGCATGAATAATAAACATTTATCATGATATAAGGAAATATAAATAACAACTTTATTATTGCCTATAGGGCATATTTCCTTCAACTCAGAGGTGTACGACGTGCCCACGGACATTGCTCTCGCCCCTTTTTTGCTTTCTCCACCCATTGTAGGGGTATTTGGTTGGTGACTAGAGCAAGTGCTTACAACATCTCAAGCAGACCCCGCATCCCGCTGCGACCCACACAATAACTCCCAAAATACGACTTGACGCAGAAAATCCTGCCCGCCCACACACCGCAAACGCATCTGACCCGTAATTTTTTTTGCGGGGCGCGAGAAAATATCTCCCCCGACTTCTAGATTCACGGGGTGGGAGGTCGACCCGAGCTCGACCCCTATCCACAGCGAGATTTGGCACGAGGGAAATTTCCATGCAACCATTCCCGCTCCTCCCACCCTCCGCCACCATTGCCCCCGCCGCCGCCCACTCCGGTGCATCTTCCCCGGCAGTCCTTAGCCACCATGGATGACTCCCCGTCGTCCCCCGTCACCATCGAGGTCGCGCATGCTCAATCCCCTCCGACGGATCTCGTTGCCGGCCATGTTGGCCCCACCGTCGCCCAAGGCACCATTGCGCCTGCCTGCAAGCGGTAGGGCAACATGGTCATGCAGGGTGGGAATCCGGCTGCCTCCGCCGGGAAGGCCCGCGCTCCGGGCGCCAATGTCGCTGCACGATCCTGGCCGGCGGCGGAGAAGGTCGGCAAGGTCTCGGGTGTAAAGCGGAAGAAGATTCTGGCTACAAAGAAGCCGACTCCTTCATCCAGTCCCTCCGCCCCCGCAAGAAGTTCCCCAGCGATGCCGCTCAACGGCGCTGCTTCCACCGCAAGCAAGGTGTTTGACGAAATGGCCGAAAGGTATGCCTCTTCGGTCCCTTCAATTTTCTTTGCTTTTCGCCATTTGCGGTAACTCGTGACTTGTTGTCGTTCACTATAGAGGTGGTTCGAACAATGCCACTGCCGAGTTCGTGAACTTGTTGGACACCAATGCCGTTGACATCGATCAAGCCTCGTTCGCTGCATTTGATTACAATGAAATGGAGGGCGGCGTGGATGATCACTGTGGTGAAGAAGAAGCGGGGGAAAAAGATAGATGAGGGTGCGTATGAGCAATCACAAATAAGAAAAAGCCAGAGGTCGAAGAACTACATGATCTTGGAAGATCAAATCTTGATCAAGGCCTGGAGTGTGGTGTCCCTTGATGCTTGCACGGGTACTTCTCAAACCGCCAAGAGGTATTGGCAAAGGATCGAAGATCAATACTTCTGCATGATGGTAAAGTATCCCAATAGGACTCCACGCACCTTTCGGTCACTCCAAGGTCATTGGGACGTGATCAAGCCGATTTGTATCCATTGGGCTGCTTGCTTGGAACAAGTTCACAATGCCCCCCGAGTGGAACCATGGAATCTGACTATGTGAGTTCAAGTTCCAAGTGATGCAAATCATTTGTAGCATTTAAAGTGATTGCATAATTTGACATTGTTTTAATTGTGTAGGAAAAAATTTCCCAACAGAGATACAAAGACATGGAAGCTTCGGAAGACAAATTCTTCAAACTAGAGCATTGCTGGGAGTTGCTCAAAGAGTGCAAGAAGTGGGAGTTGATTGACAAAGAATCCCCATCGAAGAGAGATTCAATTACAAATATGGACAAAGATGAGGACGATGATGGCTCAAGAAACTTAAACAAGCCCGATGGCGACAAGAAGACTAAGGAGAAGATGAAGAGGGAGCATGAAGCGTCGAGCTTGCGGGACAAGATTGATGACATGGTGCAATCAAATGAGTTGATGTTAGCGAAGACGTTGGAGATTAGGAAAGAGTTGGCCGAGAAGAAGGCACGGGAGAAGCAAGAAAAATTGCAATTGCTCAAGGACGAGGGCTGCGCAAAGCGGCCACTGAAGGGAGAAGAGCCTGTGCCACTGAAAACAAAGCCATGTCCAAGTTGCTTGCCAAAGAGAACAAGATCATGACATTGAACCGCAATGACATGCACGACCTCACCAAAGAATGGCATGATATGGCAAGAAGAGAAATCTTGAAGAGGAGAATGGTTGCGTCAGCCAGTGCGTGTTACAGTGCCGAAGATGTTTCCTCAATGGGGTTTGGAACCAATGTCGCTGATGCGTTCAGTGCACCAGCTGATGATTTCGGTGCGGGAGTTGGAACAAGCACCGGAGGTGGACTCGGTGGTTCCGATGACCTCCATGGACTTGATGGATTGGAGTGAAGATCGACCAAGATGATGCCGGACGTGGTCGTCACTTTTGCAAGACCCCCTTTTGCGTTTGTCCTACAAAACTAAGCTTTTATTTGCGTGTGAACTGTGTTCTATTGTTTGAATTTGAACTCATTTGTCGGAATCGATGTCAAATTCGATAATTGGGTGTCTTTGGTTTGCGGGTCGATGCCGCGGTACCCGAGCAGACCTCATGCAGCCGACCCGTAAAAGAGCATATTCGTCGAATATCCTTTTTTCGGGTCCGTTTTGCGGGGCCTGAGTCTGACCTCGCCTGCGCCGGCCCGCATATACCCTTTTCCGCGAACTATAAACGACTTATGTGGGTCGGGGTTTTGCGGGTCTGCTAGAGATGCTCTTAATCTTCTGCTTTGGCTCCAGACCCGTAATCTTGTATGTTTTCCAGGTCCTCTTGTTCATTGTTGATGCATGTGGGTCGTCCTATTTCATGGTGTCGGTGAGATCCTCGGCTTCATCCTTTCCGCAATGATAGTTGCAGAGCCACGAGCCAATATGGGTCGTTAGAGTGCATCGCCGGATATTTGCGATGTGGCCATCTTGCTGGTGGCAACCAGAGCATCGGCTTCTTCAAATGAGCGATGATGACGTGGAAGCTATTCTAATGACTGAAGCCATCCTTGTGCTTGAGCCTATGTGTGGATCGTTCAACAACGGCGGTCGGTGTGCGTGTCCTTGCTGGCTTATCTTGCATTTTTTTTCTCTCAATTAGGTTGTCTATATGTAATTCGAGTATTGTGTTAGAGATAATGTGTGGGAAGCCCTTCTTTGGAGGGTCAAGTTTGCCAAAATAAAAAGGCAGCTGCTAGGCGTAAGCCGGCTGATTTTTAGAAAAGATCAGTCGGCTTGCCAGCCATTGATTTGCACCCGTATAACCTGATTTCAGCCACTTGATCCTCTAGGACCACGACCAGATTACGCCATCACGTGTACAAAACCAAACATGCCCATGTCTCCATGTAGCGTCTTCAGCCACCGGCTATGCTTGCATAGTGGCATCCTTAGTTGCACGAGCCATGTAGCTGGTCAGCTCAGCGAAACATCGGCGAGCTTGTCATGCACCAGCCATGTCTGCAGTGCCAATGAGCTCAGTGGTGGCAGCAATGATGCTGTTGCGACCATCCCCTGGAGGCACCGGCAATGTACCATTACAGCACCGGTGATACTCCGGCAGCCCGGCGATGTTCCGCGGCCCCGACGGTGTTCATCGTAGCACTGGTGATGCTCCACAAAGCTCCATTGCAGCAACGACGATGTTCCGATGACCCCCATGACGCTTATTGTAGCACCGATGATGCTCCAATGACCCGAGGACGCTCCATAACAGCACCGACGATGCTCCGGAAAGCTTCATTGCAACAACGATGATGTTTCGTCGGCCCCGATGATGCTTCATCGCATCACCGGTGATGCTTCGACGGACTGACGACGCTCCATAGCGGCATGGGTGATGCTCTGCAAAGCTCCATTGTAGCACCGGTGATGCTCCGACAACCCGACGACGGTCCATAACAGCATCGATAATGCTCCACAAAGCTCCGTTGCGGCCACGACGGTGTTCCGGTGACCCCGACGATGCTCATCGTAGCACTGGTAATGCTCTGCAATACTTCATTGCAGCAACGCCGATGTTTCGGTGGCCCCGATGATGCTCCATCGCATCACCGGTGATGCTCCGCCGGCCCGACGACGCTCCATAGCAGCACGGGTGACCCTCCGCAAAGCTCCATTGCAGCACCGGCAATGTTTCAACGACCCGACAATGCTCCATCATAGCACCGGTGATACTCCGGCGTTCCGACGATGCCCCATCATAGTAAACGGCAGCCTGGGATGCTCCATGGTAGCACCGGCGAATCCTTGCAGCACCGGGGATGCTGCGAAACAGGTGAGCCCTTGGTCGCAGGACCCCCTTGTTCGCAGCAGCGTTCGCCGTGACATCTCACATTCATCGATCACCCCCTCACTACTAGGGAAAACCTTATACACAGAATCTTAACAGCAGCACGGCCTAAAATAAGGCGCTGCTGCTACTTAGCAGTAGCGCGAGCCGGGACCGTGCTACTGATATCAACGTAGCAGTAGCGCGCTAGGAAAAAACCGTGCTACTACTAATATTGCCACGACGTAGCCACCAGACTAGGAATGGTAGTAGCGCCTGTTTTGTAAATGCGCTGCTGCTATTGAACTTAGCAGCAACGCTTTTTGCCAACGCTCGCTGCCGCTAACTTTAGTCACTCGTTGCAACTAAGTTTAGTCCCACCTTGCTCCGTAAACAGGGTGTTTACCACCTTAAATATGTTACTTCTCAAACCATCACAACCACTTGGTCTTCAATGAACTCTATGTGAAGATCTGTAACCGGCGAAGATTCCTGTTGAAAATTTAGATTCTACACAAAAAGATCATTGATGACCAATGTATCTTTTGAATTTTTTTACATGCTTAGCCTTAGCTTAACAGTAGTGTGTTTTGCGGAATGTGCTACTGCTAGAGGAATAGCAGCAGTGCTTTTCTACGTAAAAGCGCTGCTGCTATGGAGTTTAGCAGTAGCGCTTGATCCTAACACGCGCTATTGCTGAACGCGACCTATCTCCCCCAACCGGCTGCCCCCACTCTACCTCTCCACTCTCACTCTCCCCCTGCACCCCACGTCGTCCGCCGCCGCCGCCGTTCCCCGACCATCGTCGTCGCCCGCCGCCGCCGACGCTCCTGCACCTCCTCCATTGAGGTAGTCCCTCCTTCCCTCCTCCTCCCTCCTCACTCCTCCTCTCTCCTCCCTCCTCCCTACCGCGCCCCTCCCTCCTCCTCC
>NC_041389.1:579549680-579557322 GCF_002162155.2 Triticum dicoccoides | reverse complement strand
CGATCCGCCCCCTCCTCCCTCCCAACTAGTTGAAATTTTATTACTGATCTTGGTTGAATTAGTAAGTGCTTAGTTGAATTAGTAAGAAAAATAATTATTTTTTATTTATAGTAAGTGCTTAGTTGAACTAGTTGAATTAATAGAACTAGTTTATTTTTAGTAAGAAAATTTAGGTATATGAGATTTGATGATCTAATTAAAATTTTACTATAGAACTAGTTTATTTTTAGTAAGAAAATTAATAGAACTAGTTTATTTTTAGTAAGTGGTTAGTTGAATTAATAGAACTAGTTGAATTTATGTCATTATCACTTTGTCATCAAATAATGCTATATGAGATTTGATGATCTAATTAAAATTTTACTCGGTGGAATATGCGGGCTTTGTAGAGTCGTGTCTCCTTGGAGTGATCGTCATCCGAGCTACCTCTACTTCCTCTACACCCGAGTCGGTGAGCTAAAAGTCCACCTCCTCCTTCTCCACCTTCCTCTACATCCGAACTAGGATATTCAGTTATGCTTCTTAACCAAATGAAATGTTTGGATTATAAGAGATATTGAAATGTTCGGATCATAAGATATATTGAAATGTTCGGATTACAAGATATATTGAAATGTTTCTGTCAATATTGAACCACTGAAATGCAATGAGCACCAGTTTATGCTCATGTGCGAAGTGTTGATTCATTTCTGAGTGACTTATGTTTTGCCGGAGTGTTGATTCATTTCCGTTCCGGCAAATTTCAGGCTCTCGATATGTCCTATTTTAGCAAAGGTCATGCCGGATTTTTCCGTGAATTTAAGCATGACTTGTGCTAGAATATGTAGGAAATATCGAGTGCTCCGGATTTGCTAGAAAGAGAATTAAACGACATTTCGAGTTGACTTTAAGTTTGTCGGGGCTCCATACATGACAGTCAAAAAATCGATGAGGGAGAGTCTCCACCATATATGAGAGAAGAAGAATGCCGACTGTTGTCGTGGGGGTTGCTTCTCCTTCTTCTATTTGTGCTAGACCTTTGTTATGCACTAGGGGAAGAAGGAGTAGCGACCATCATCGACAGTCGAAAAATAGGTGAGGGAGTGTCCACCATATACATGAGAGAAGAAGAATGCCGACTGTTGTTGTGGGGGTCGCTTCTCCTTCTTTTTCTTGTGCTAGATATTTGTAATGCACTAGGGAAAGGAGGAGTAGCGACCGTCAGTGAGAGAGGGAGTTCCCACCATATACGTGAGATGAGAGTTTAGGAAGGAAGACTCGACAGACCTAAAGTCAACCCGTTGCATATTGAGTAATAGTGATCGGTGTGTTGAGTTTCCTAGTAGTTGCCTTTGGTCGATTTTTAGTTAATGTTTCAACTATGAACATAGGAAATGTCTGACGACGAAAAGGAATTCGGTATGTGCGAATACCGCGAAGACGAGCACGGCCTGTGCGACAGGCCTCACCTAGTTGGTAGTAGGCACTTCAACATCAAGCTGGATGACACCTTCGAAGTGGATGTAAGTCACAACGACAAGTATTTTTTCGTAATTAAGCATGACTTCTGCTTCTTTTGCTTCAACTTATAATTTTATTGGTTTTACTATTCTACTAGTGTATCCCCTGCCATGCAAGAATGTATGTCTTAGATAAGGTTGGTTTCAGTACTATGGAAACTATGGAGGTAAAGAGAGTTAACTTGAGGACCGAGCATGGTTATACTTTTGCCGCAAAATTATACAATGCAGACACCTACACCCATTTTGAAATGCAAAAAATGGAGAGCACTATGCAAGCCTGATATGTTTATCACCTTTGATATTCGTTCGGAAGATGATATTGAAGGTAGCATCGACATTTGGGTCGATGTGCAGACGCCTCCAGTTCTACCATTATGTGAGCTCTCAACCATATTTATGTCTTGGATATTGTTTATTCAAAAATAGTTGACAACTAATTTCTATTGACAACTTATTTCCATTCAAGCAAACATGTCCGACGCTTGGTAGACATGACCTGCTATTGTCCCGGGGCTGAATTAAACTGCGAGGAGATAAGTCATTATGTTTCATGGATTGAGGATCTTCATACTGTCAACACAAATTATTTTCCTGGACTTGAAAATCTTAGTACTCAAAAGTGCGACCAATAGTGTTTGTATTGAACTACGATCACTTCTATTTAGGAAAGATGGTAACATTTTTACTATTTGTCCTCAGTGCATATTTTGCACACATTATGTTTTAGGCTAAACTTCATTGCTAAGTATGTTACTACTATGTTCTTCAACAGGGACTCGCGATGATAGTTGTGCCTCATTGGATCGAGGCTAAAGGTCGCATGTCCATGGTTAGCTTACGGCCAAGACATCATACATTGCACATGAGTGCATTCAGGATTTCTAAAAGCGAGCAAGTCTTAATAGTCAAAGACTGGAGCAAAATTGTGAAGGATCGCAGAGAAGTACTAGGGGGCAGCAATCAGAAGCGCATCCCACAATCAGGAGACATGTTCATCTGCATGCTCCAATATGATGAATCAGGAGTGATACACATGTTCTATGCTATTTTAGCTGAGAGAGAGCAACATGAGTGATTAGCTAGCTAGAATGAGTATTGGTGGTGATGACTATGATGATTATTATTAGCTAGTTTTTGTGGTGATTAGATAGTTACAGTATGACTATGATGGTTAAATAGTGTTGGTGGTAATGACTATGATGATTATTAGCTAGTGTTGTTGGTGATGATATGATACAAGAGTTTCTATATTAATATGATGATGACGATGATGATGAGTTATTATATCATTGGGTGAAAGAACCACATATTAGTTTCAAGTGGATGGATCCTAAGTGATCAAGTCATGAATTATCGTGATAATCCATGACTTTGTCACTTATGATCCATCCATTTGAAACTAATCTGTGGTTCTTTCACCTAGTGATTTAATAACTCATTATAATGTAAAAACAATCTCTAAATTGGTACTGTATGAAAAATTGTATAAAGGTGTATGAATACGACGTAAAAAATAGAATACAGAATAACAGTAGTAGCGCAGGCAATGAGACACGCTACTAGTAATTATCAGTAGCGGCTGTTGCAGCACGCGCTACTACTAAGTAGATATAGCAGTAGCGCGTGTCAACAAACGCTACTGCTAACCTTTAGCTGTAGCGCCGTACTCAGCACCGCCGACCATCGGCTAGCAGCGGAGTCGCCGCGCTCGCAACAATGATGTTCCTCCACTCAAAGCATTGCAGCGTGGTTGCTAGTAGCAGTGGTCTCGTGTGGTCCATGCAGCGCACATCGGCTTGGGCGAGGGAGTGGTGATGGAGGGGCGCGCGGCGGGACTTGGACGGGGTGCGGGAGTTGAGGGTGGAGAAATGCCGACGAGATCCAAAAGGAAGCAGTCAACACGCGTAGGAAAAGAAAAACAAGTGGACGTGCTGTGATGCATGAGTTTTGTTTTTGAATGTTAGCATTGCTGCTAAATTCATTGCACAAGAGAAAGAGAAGGTCGGTCCAGTTTATGAGGGAAACCAGACCCAAAAACCATACAAACGGCGCCTTTCGGAAACCAACACACACATCCTCACGAATCACGGGTCCCTCTGACCGGATCCATCTCCAGGACAATGCCCCCAAGAGGGAACACGCCGGATAGCTCCGCCATCATCCGATCTAAACTAGACCAAAGGTTTTCCCCGGAGCATGGCAAGAAAGATAAGGTGGGAGCAGCTACACCGATGCCTCCAACGAGGTAGCGACGCTAGAAGGCGCCGCCATCGACGACTCTGGCCACAACCGGAGTACGACTTTCGCCGTCCGTCTCACCTACACTGTTTGAGCCCAAGATCCGGCCAGCCAATGCACCAAACCACTACCCCTGCCCCCAGGGCAAATCACACATCCCCGGCAAGCTCGACATGATTCCAACCTAGCATCCGCGTGCCCCACTGGAAGGAGGATGCAACCCCACAACGGCGCCATTCTTCTCCCATCGGAAGGATGCAACCAAGCAGGACGCCATTCGTCTCCTCGAGGATGCAACGCCTATGGGCCATTTATCTCCCAACGAAGGATGCAACAGCCGCAATAGCGCCATTCCTCTCCCTCCAGCCACCACCATCTCGCCCTCCCACCTGCAGCAGCACGAGCTTTCCGAACCACCATCAGAAGGATGCAACACCGGGCAGGGTGCCATTCATCTCCCTCCTCACCTCCACGCCCCCAGCGCCAGGGCGCCAGATCCGGCCGGCAAGAGCCCGTCATATCCGGACGCGCCAGGCCAGGGGCCTTCCGCCAGGGAGGAGCTCGTGTCCTCCCGCAGCAACCCGCCACCACGACATGCGCGGCCGCGCCGCCCCACGCCCCACCAGATCCGCGCCCCGCCGAAGGCCAAATCAGCCACTGACCACGCGTGCACGCCCACGAGCCGCACCATGCGTGCCAGCAGCCCCCACACCTCACGCCCAGCAGTAGCCCGGCAGATCCGGCCGCCCCTCCTCATGGATCGCGAGCACTCCAGGTTGCCGGCATGCCCGAGCCCAGATCTGGCTCAGCCGCCACGCTCACATCTCCTACGCCGCCGGAAGCCTCTTCGAGCGAGCGGCGAGCGCGCAAGCCACCTCACCGTCGTGGCGCGCCGAGCAGCGCTGGCCCGCGCTCAGCCACACGCCGCAGCGTCTCGCACCTCCGCTTGGCGCAGCTACCCCGCGCAGCCCACCTCGCGTGTGGGAGCGGAAGAGCCTGCCGCCGCCGACACCACACGGGCTTTGCCCGATGGCGGGGGAGGAGGGATGGATGAGCGACGGCGGCGCCCGGCGGCTAGGGTTAGCGCTTGGGTCGCTCGTGGGGAGCGACATGGGGCTCTCCTACACTATGCAAAATGTTGATGTGCTGCATGAGTTAAGGCGGAGGTTGAGCGGTTCCTGCGCCCACAGTGACGAGTGGCGATCGCTTGACGCGGTTGATTTTTCATGAAAATCAGCCGGATGGTTTTAATACCTTTCCCAATAAAAACGAAGTGTTGTAGTGTCCCGTGCGCAACGTGCACGTTTTCTTCTTTGCGCGCAACGTGTACTTGGTTTAAACTGTGGACCGAAATAATCAATGTGCACTCGCCATGTGCATCGGCATCGCCAAATAGTATATAGAACAGCGCTCGATGATTATATTCGATCCATCCATGATTCTCCCGTACAATTACGTTCATTTATAACGTTAGGAAATTAAAATTGAATATGCTTCTTTGGACTGGGCGGACAACACGCGCGCGCGCGCACACACACGGTTCATAGAGTCTTGTGGATTGTTTTAGCTGCCTTTTTTCAAGTTGAATACTTGAAATGTATTCCCTCCGTTCCAAAATAGATGACTCAATTTTGTATAAATTTTAGTACAAAATTAGTATAAAGTTGTGTCATCTATTTTGGAACGGAGGGAGTATATGCATAGGAGGACATATCTAGCGCTACCAATGAATGATACATATCATTATACCGTCTTAAAAATTGTAGGATAAATGATAAAAGTATCTAGGAAATGATAACGACGTAAAGTATGGCATGATGAACTTATTTGCCGAAATTCAAACAAACACGAGACACATAAAATCAAAACAGGATGTATATACGCTCAGTTCTATGAATGTACACATTTTTTGCATCCACTGTGAATACTATGTCTCCTTTCCTCTTCTTTTTCAACATATTCTTTTCTTTTACATGTTGATGTGCGAGTATATTATACCATGTTGTCTACTTGTCTCTATGCCAAATTCTGTATTTTTGATTATCCTTTGTACCAAACATTTGAATCGATCCCATTGTATATTATTTAAGTGTTGCTATCATTAGACATGTCGCACTCTGGGTGTACGCAATATATATTATAGCAATTAATAAATACGTTCGCTTGAGAAAATAGATAGCACTACGATTATTTCTTCTGATGTTGATGCGTGGCACCACTGCATAGTATAAGCCTATCCTTTAGCCGGAAAGATTGTAGCTGCACGCATTACACATGGCGCACTTGTCTACTATGCATACAGCTAGACAGAGTCTATTTCAGAGACAGGAGTGCATGATTCCCCGGAAAGCGCTGTAGTACTACATGTTAATACCAGATTGGTCCAACCGTAAGAGTGTTAGTTACGTCAACCTATGATCGATCTAACCGGCAGCTAGGGTTCCTTCTGTTTACTAAACGGTCTAAATCCAGATTCCAGGCGTCATTGGGTTTGGAGGATTTTTGTAGAAAAAACATAGGAACAAGAATTTCAGAGGAAAAATTCCTATAGATGCATGCATTCGGTTGGTAGGAAACACGTACGGAAATTTCATAGGAATACTACTCATTTTTTGTGTTTTTGAAGTAATATACACTTTCACTCAAAGTTTATTTTTTACGTAGGAACAATGCAAAGACAATTTCTTAGAATGGCAAGTGTCATCCTATCAAATTCCTATACTATTTATAATTCCTATGTTTTGGTTTTCTCCACACCGAATGAGGCCACAGAGTGCAACTTTCTCATTCAGTTTGTGCCGGCCTTGTGGGCCGCCAGATCGGCCAGTGTGCACTTTGTTTTTGCGCAGATTGCCGTTAGCTAATCGGACAATTTTCTTCTACCACTTTAAATGATTTAATGAATGTGGCTCTAACATATCGTGTTAAAAGGAAAATTTCTGGTACGTCCAAACACAGGCAAAAGTGGATGCGATCTCGCTTACTATAATTTTCTGATATTTATGCTATTTCTGTCATATGAAACAGATGAGGCCTTAGTGTTGTGTCACTTTTGACTTAATCTGCCTAGTATTCGATGGGTTCCCAAACAATATGATTTTTTTTAGTTTTTAATCAGGGACAGGTTCAACCCACGTCACGATGGTGACGACGCAAAGCCATTAGGGACGTAAACTCTTGATGCCACGCCATTAAGTTCTCGGCAGTATGTCTCGTATCTCCTTAATTATTTACTGGATTAAATTTCACGAGTGAACACATGTGCGTACACGTGGTACTTATCACGACGGCTATCTCGGTGCATATTAGGCCAACTCCACCGTACGACCCCAAATCGTCCGGGGTCGTCCGTTTGGGGTAAAATGGACAAAACCAACGACCCAACACGCAACCCCATCTTGTCTTTTTGTTCGTTTAGTGTCCGCTTCGACCCATATCCAGAGAAAATTTTGGATGAATTTGAGGCAAAGCGGACAGCCCGTCTGTGTCCTCGCGTCCGCACATGGCCTGCATGGCAGCCACTTGCCCCTGCTTTTGTCCCCTTCCCCTCTCTCTCCTCTGTTGGACGCCGGAGCCGCCTGCCCCCTGCAGCAACGAGCTCGGGGCGAGACCGGGGCGAGCGTGGCCGGGGTGAGTGTGGCGTGGCCGGGGCGAGGCCGGGGCGAGCCTGGGCCGGAGCTCGAGGCGAGGCCAGGGCGAGCGTGGCCGGGGCCAGGCCGGGGCGAGCGTGGCGTCGCCGGGGCGAGCCGGGGCCTCACGCACCCGGCCACCACCCACCAGGATCCAGATCAGCGCGGCGGCGGCGCGGCCCAGGCGCAGGCGCGGCGCAGGAGGAAGCCATGGCCGGCACCTGCAACTTGTCGGAGTCGGTGATGCAGAAGGTGCTGCTCTCCTACTGCTAC
>NC_041389.1:579514199-579549250 GCF_002162155.2 Triticum dicoccoides | reverse complement strand
CTACAACAAGTTGGACCGCGAGCACGCCGGCCGGTTGTTGGACCGCGAGTAGGGGGCGGCGACGCGGGCCGGCGCTGCGGGCGCGGCCACCGCGGCCACCGCGGGGAGGCCAGGGCGCTGTGGCCGCGGCCACCGCAGGGCGGCCAGGGCGCGGGCGCGGCCACCGTGGGGCGGCCAGGGCGCGGGCGTGGGCGCGGCCACCGCGGGGCGGCCAGGGCGCGGGCCGGCGCGACGGGAGGAGATCCGCGCCGGCGTCTCGGTGCTCTTCCTCGCCGCCGGCAACGGGGACGTCGCGCTCGTCCGCGCGCTGCTCTTGTGAGTGCTTTCCTCCTCCCTCCTCTGCCCGGCGCGGCGACGAGATGGCACGGCGACCGCACGGGCGCACCGGCGAGGCGAGAGCGCGAGCTCACGGGCAGGCGAGGCGCAGGCATGGGCGCGTGGTCGAGGCGGAGCGTTTGGGGTCGGTCAGCGCGCTGGGCGCCTTCACCTACACCCGGACATGCATGTCCGTTTTGGTCCCCATTGCTTTCTCAAACGGACAAAATCCGGACGAAACGGACGTCCGTTTCGGGTCGTACGGTGGAGTTGGCCTTAGTACCTCCGTTGTAATTGTATCTGTGCAACTAATGCTTTGCAGGCAGCTGCACTTAGCACATGCAGTGACATGGCTAAAGATGGAGTATCAGAATCAAATCCTGGCGCAGGCCTCAGCTGGTCTTGCCAATAGCAGGCAGTGGTATACGCGTGTCGGGGAAAACCGCGTGGGTTGCCATTTTCTAGTTGTTTTTGTTTTTGTTTTTGAATATATACTTCAATATTACAGAGTTTAAATTGCCCCGGCACAAAATAAAGAGAGTTTAAATTGCCAGTTCGTCACGTACGAAAAGCTACCTCATACGTACACAGCTTCATTCGAACTAGACATCATCTATACTCGGAAGCGGCTCCCCTGACGTGCGGCTCCTGCCGTTGTGGCGCTGCCATGTGGGCCTGTTCCCCGATGGGTCCATCAGTCAATGGTCGAACGGCACCCTGCCGAACGGCAGAGGATCCTCGTCCTCTATACTCTGGGTTCTAGCTGGCCAAGCTAGATGATGATGGGCTAGAGTATCATTTATCTCTTATCTCTTACTAGGTGCCATGGGCCTTGTGCCATTTTTTGTGGCCGTTCTTGCGTCTTTCCTGGATTTGGATTTTGGAGGTCCGTTGAGATTCCTTCCTCCGGGAAGGATGGGTTCCGTGAAGCTAGGCTCCAAGTTGGATGCTGCTCTTTCATGAGGCGAAGCCAATCAAAGTGTGCTAGCCTAGCTATAGTTCCTTTTGCCGCCCATGGTTGCCACTCATATATGATTCATGTACTTGCAAATTGGAAGCTTCGTAGCCAACACTAAACAGTTACAGACTCTCTCAATCTTCTGTATTTGATCGATGGAAAGGCGTATTTCATTGGATGATTTGTTGATAATTTAGATTTCTGTTGCAAGCAAGCATGTTTCATCTTATTTTTTGTATATATTACTCTAATTTTTTCTGAGGTTCTGAACAAAAAACTGCAAGTGTAAAATATTGTGTTGGCAGTTTTTTAGGGGCATGCATAAAAACAGGGAAACATCAGAATCCTCTGATAACGGAGTTTTACGATTTACTATACATCGTCGGCTCATCTATAACATGATTTTATGATGCATGCATGATTAGTAAGCACGTCAAGAATGATAGGTATTGTTCGTTATATTGCTCCTTGTATAGCTGGTACGTTTGTCCCGTGCACTTCCAATATGCTTTACACATTCTTCCGAAGAATGCAAAGTCTTCAAATTTATACGCTTATACCTTTCCACTTGCAGTATGGAACTATTCGACCTTACTTACAGTAACACTATACTACTGTTGAGCTTAGAGAAGACAACATTGCACTAACCATCACACAGTGTTGCCAAGTTAACAGGTCGCTCTAAACTAATGGCCCCGCATCATGGGCTGCGTCACCATCATGACGTGGGCCAACTCGGCCTCCCATCGCCCACTTGCCCCTACTCCTCAAGGATTGCTATATATACCCCCTGCCAGTAGCAGCAGAGCAACTCACACCAGTGACCACCAATTACCACCAGCACTACCTCCACCATTGCGCCTATCATTGGTGATAGCCCTAGCAAGCTAGCCGCTGGAGAGTGAGTGATCGAGCGAGCTCACCGACCTTTGGTGGTAATACGAAGATCGATGGACGAGCTCTACGTCCAGTCGCTGGTGCTGGCGGCGGTGGCCGTGGCCCTGCTGCAGGTGCTGAAGGGGTACCTGAACCCGATGCGGGAGAGGGCGCCGCCAGGGCCGTGGAAGCTGCCGGTGATCGGCAGCATGCACCACCTGGTGAACGTGCTGCCGCACCGCAAGCTGCGGGACCTGGCGGACGCGCACGGCCCACTGATGATGCTGCAGCTCGGCCAGACGCCGCTGGTGGTGGTGTCGTCCAAGGAGACGGCGCGCCTGGTGCTCAAGACCCACGACACCAACTTCGCCACCCGCCCCAAGCTCCTCGCCGGCGAGATCGTCGGCTACGAGTGGGCCGACATCCTCTTCTCCCCCTCCGGCGACTACTGGCGCAAGCTCCGCCAGCTCTGCGCCGCCGAGATCCTCAGCCCCAAACGAGTGCTCTCCTTCCGACACATCAGGGAGGACGAGGTAATTAATTAACTCAACGTGGCAACAAAAAAAGCCAGATATCCCATAATTGAACGTACAATTAGTCAAGTATATAGTGGTACACAGCTACACCTACACGGCCGAAAAGTTAAATACGTAACGTCACGTGGAAAAAATACTGGCACCACAACCTCAACTACTTGGACATGTGTTAGTCTGTGCTAAATTATTTCAATCAAGATGACACTTATGAATGGACAGTGTTTGCTTCGTCTGCTCGATTCGTGTTGACGCATGCATGCATGCACACATGCAGGTGATGATGCGGGTGGAGCAGATCCGCAAGGCGGGGCCGTCGACGCCGGTGAACCTGAGCGTCATGTTCCACAGCGTGACCAACAGCATCGTGGCGCGGGCGGCGTTCGGGAAGAAGCGGAAGAACGCGGCGGAGTTCATGGCCGCCATCAAGTCCGGCGTCGGCCTGGCCAGCGGCTTCAACATCCCCGACCTCTTCCCGACGTGGACCACTCTGCTCGCCACCATCACCGGCATGAAGCGCAGCCTCCAGGGCATCTACACCACGGTGGACGCCATCCTGGAGGAGATCATCGCCGAGAGGAAGGCCGCCCGCGCCGACAAGATCAAGGCCGGCGCCACCGAGAACGTGGACGAGAACCTGGTGGACGTGCTCATCGGCCTACAGGAGAAGGGCGGCTTCGGGTTCCACCTGGACGACAGCAGGATGAAGGCCATCATCCTGGACATGTTCGCGGGCGGCACCGGGACGTCGGCGTCGGCCATGGAGTGGGGGATGTCGGAGCTGATGCGCAACCCGCGGGTGATGAAGAAGCTGCAGGGCCAGATCCGGGAGGCGTTCAAGGGGAAGGCGGCGGTGACGGAGGCCGACCTGCAGGCGAGCAACCTGCAGTACCTGAAGCTGGTGATCAAGGAGGCGCTCCGGCTGCACCCGCCGGCGCCGCTGCTGGTACCCCGCGAGAGCATCGACCACTGCGAGATGGAAGGGTACACGGTCCCGGCCAAGTCGCGCGTGGTGATCAACGCGTGGGCCATCGGCCGGGACCCCAAGTACTGGGAGGCCGCCGAGGAGTTCCGGCCGGAGCGCTTCGAGGACGGCGCCGTGGACTTCACCGGCAGCAGCTACGAGTTCCTCCCGTTCGGCGCGGGACGCAGGATGTGCCCCGGCTTCAACTACGGGCTGGCCAGCATGGAGCTGGCCCTCGTCGGTCTGCTCTACCACTTCGACTGGTCGCTGCCGGAGGGCGTGGCCGAGGTCGACATGGAGGAGGCCCCCGGCCTCGGCGTGCGCCGCCGCACCCCGCTGATGCTCCTCGCCACCCCCTTCGTGCCGGCAGCCGTCGCGTAGCCACGTTTGGCTGCATGCCTCGTACCGACCTATCAATGATGCATGCACTGTGTGTGTGTCCGTCGGTCCGTCGTAAGTACGTGCGCGCGCGTGTGTACAGTATCATTGATTACGTTGCTTGTGTTGATGTGTGTAGTGTACGTGTGTCACGTGCAGTGTAACCATGGAGGCCCTAATAATTGAGGCCGATCGATCTGGCCGTACTGTATCTGCATATGAATGATTAGTACGTACTGCTGTTTGAGACATTATTCTGTTCTTTGTTTGTCCGGCCGGGGACATATTGCATGTATCACCGCATTATTAACCTGGCCAGCGATCGACGAGCTAATTATTAACATGGTTTCTGCGTTTGCTATCGATTAGTTGCATGAAACAAAATTAGGCATTAGCCGATTTCATAGTGAAATTAGAAAGCTTGTGAGGCGAAGAGTTGAATGTTGTGGATGCGAGCGCGGGGGTGGGTTGGCCGCGTCGGAGAAGAAGGGGGAGAGGGTTACATGACGGCAGTGACTCGGTGTAGGAGGCCGTGACTTGGTGAGGTACATGCGTGTAATATTTCACGAAATAACCATATCACCATATCATATGATCGTACGTTCAGAAAATTCAGATACATCACATAGGATTCATGCACCACAGTGCTCGATCAATCGGTTTAATCAAACAGCAAAGCATCTACGTACTGACACTGACATAGACGCTGCACTGTAAGAACTAATCAGTTCCCGTGCATTTAGTATACCAAATAAATATAATATGAACATATATTCTATGATGGATCTGAAGATATTAATTTTGTATTATGAATGTTAATAGTTTCTTGTATAAACATGGTCAAACTTCAGACTTTGAAATCTAGTATGCAGAGTAAAAATGATCGGAGGGAGTAAGAAAAACTTCATGTCTGCATAATCCATCTTAGTTCTTTTTAGGGGAAGAATCCATCTTAGCTGAAAGTAGCTGAGTACAATGCATAACATACGATCGACCGTGCGTAATCAACATGCATGCAGACGTGGGCACATGGAGAGGTACAGCTACCTAGTTCAGTCAAGCTCGAGCGGCCCAGGGCCTCTAAAAGGAGTAGGCCTCGCGTGCATGCAGCTGAAGGAGGACAATCACGAGGTTGCATGGCCAGCAAGAGTGCGAAAATCATCTGCATGGCCACATGGGCATAGGGATATGTATACCTGGGCGTTGCACTGTCGCTATACAATTTTGGCCTTTTGCCAATGCATGATTGACATGATATTCGCCTCTTCCAAAATAAAAAAAATGGTTTTGCTATTATTCAGATACGTGAAAATATTTGTTGCGTTGATTACTTTCTTTTAGGAGGGCGGACCTCGTCGAAGAAGAAACAGTCCAACTATCTATCTTAGGAGGAAGCAGCAACCTTATTATCTATCATAGGGGGAAGCAACAGTCTCATTATCTATCTTAGGGGTGGGGGCGGGGATGTAGGGAGATCGCTGGAGTTGTTCACCAGTGGTGCGGGGCTTAGAGGGATGGTCGGGCAGCAGCCAACATGGCGGTGGGGGGAGGTCGAGAGGAGGGAGGGACGACGATAGCATCTGGACGCAGGGGGCGAAGGTAGGCGGTTAGGCTTGGGTTGGCCAATGGCTAACTGAGAAAGAAGAAGCTGGAGGTTGAAGATGAACAATGCCATATTTGTTTTCAGTCGTTGGATGAAAATTTAATGGCCCTTGATGAAAGTGACGGATGACATATGTTTTTTCAAGTACCTGTTAAATAGAAATAGACGGTCCCAAATAAGCCAGCATGCACTTTTGCCTGTGTTGGACGTACCGGAAATTTTCCTTTTAACACTATATTTTAGTGCCTGATTCAGTAAATCATAAGAAAATAGTAGAAGAGAAGTGTCCGACTAACTAAGGGAAATCTGGGCAGAAACAAAGAGCACAATGGCCGATCTGGCGGCCCACAAGGCCCGCACAAACTGCAAGAGAGAGTTGCACTCTGAGGCCTCATTGGGTTTAGAGAAAACCAAATGGGAATTAGGAAGAGTATATGAATTTGATAGGATGACAATTGCCATATCATAAAAAAATTAAAATATTATAGTAAGTGAGATGCAATGTATCTCAAATCCTATGAATGGGATAGAAAAAGAGATGTCATTTGGTTTAGAGGAAATGCTTTTTTTTCCATTGAGTTTGAGCTAACGTTTCTTATCATTCGGAATATGGATGACACAAATCAGTCCTATATAACGCCGCAAAAAAAATCAGTCCTATATAGGAATATGATTATGTTCATGCAAACCAAAGGTCTCTAAAGAATTCTTTTTTCTACAAAAACCATATCCTATGTGATTCCTACAAAATTCCTGTAAACCAAAGGAGGCCTAAGAAAGACCCTGAAAGGAATCAAAATTACATACATGTTCTCATTTCTTGTAAACAAGACCATGAAAATGGTAACTAGATTGCCATTTTAGTACAAAGTATTTATTTTACAACATGTTCCTTGATTTTCTCTACAAAGTACTTGCTACACTACAGCTTGGTTGTTTTCTACTAGACAGTAATTATTTTATAATAGGATGGGTTGGCCCTCCAAGAGGAATAATTTGGGTTCAATTAGCGGGCTCAGTCGCTAGTTAGTTATACCTTATGACTTTGTTCAGCGAGATAGTTGTTATCTATCAAACTCGTCTATTTTTTCAAAAGGACGTTCTACTCCAGCCTAAGTAAAACTTTGTTTGCTTGTAAGCTTGCCATGCGCTTTGGGACTCATTCCATATGTGGGTATGGCGCGTTGTAAAATGTTTGTTTATGATAAAACATCCAGCCATCCTCCATAAGTAGAAATTTTACCAACATCAGAGAGGCAAGATAAACTGAGTTACTTTGGGGAGTAAGAATTCAAAATTCTTTCACTTGATAGCTTCTATTCAGCACTAAAGGGATAATATTGCCACTGTGATTGATATTGTTGGACAATTCTCAATTCTCATGAGGAGAAAGAAGCTCACATTTTTTTATTCTTTTAAGGAAAGGATGGGAACAACTGAATCCACAGCTATTCTGTCTAATTTCCTGGATTTGTTGTCCTCTCATCATGACCTTAATTTTCTAGAAGATCCTTTCACCCAGGCTGAAATCGATGCTATTGTTGCTGATTTACCATCAAGTAATAGATCCCTAGGTCCAGATAGTTTTAGCACTGATTTCATTAGGAAGTGTTGGACCAACATTAAGAAAGATTTTTATGATCTTTTCCATCAGTTTTACAAAGGGGAGCTTTGTTTCCAAAGCATTAACAAATCTTTTATTCTTTGATTCCCAAGAGAGATGGGGCTAGTACTATCAGTGATGATATGCCCATTTAATTACTTAGTTGCACAACTAAGTTGATCACCAAGCTACTGGCGAACAGACTTTAGAAAGCCATCTTAGAATGTATTCACATCAATCAATATGGTTTCCTCAAATCTAGGAACATTCAAGGCTACATTGCTTGGGCCTACTAGTATCTACATCAATGGCACAAATCCAAAGCAGCCATCTTTTGTCTTAAAGCTTGATTTTTGAAAGCTTTTGATAAAATTCAACATCAAATTATTCTAGCTATTGCAAGAAGAAAGCGCTTTGGTGCTAAATAGTTCAACTAGGGTATTCAATTCTCCCCTCCGCTACTTCAATAGTGATGTTAAATGGAGTGCTTTGGTCTCTGTTAGAAGGGGGTAATACAAGGAGATCCTTTCCCCCCACTAATTTTTTGGCATGCTTGTTGATTTCCTTCAAACTATCATCAATAATGCAACGCAGACATGTAGATTTCATGCTCCTATCATTAGACAATCATGCCCACATTATCCTATGATCCATTATGCAGAATCTGCCTCTAGCAGCTTGGGATATTATCTGCGGATCTAAGTTACAAGGAGGGTTGGGTATTTTGAACCTTGAGGCTAGGAATGATAACTTGCAAGGAAGCAATGGAGGTGTAAGAAGCAAGGAAGCAATGCCTTTTTATGAGATTTCCAAACAAAAGTAGGCTGATGGAACTTATTAACTGTGACGATTTCAATCTCCTTGGCACTGGACCAGTTGTGAATATCAGAAAATGGGCCTTTGACTCACAGGTGGTTGGGAAACTACACACAGCTTGGGTGACATTTGAAAAAGTCCCTGAATACTTCAGAAATTTTTTTGGTATGTGTGAGGTGGCAGCATCTTTAGGCCTAGTTCTAGAGATTGACATGGACACCATAACTCATGAGAAAACTAGAGCTAAGGTTGGAGTGAGAGATTTTGAAAAAATTCCCAGGGTACACTAAGATCACTAACAAGGAGTTAAACATATAGAGAGTTATGCCATGCTTATAGAGAAGGTAGTTGAGATGGGCTGGTATGGGTGAGCACAAAAGACAACATCTGGAAGAGACAGGGGATGGATTGTGTGGGTGATGAGATAAGGAAGAGACGGAAAAATAACAATAATACAGGGGATAGCAACATAGAGGCTGTGACATTGGGCAGTTTGAACTTGATGCAGTTTGAAGAAATCAAAAAAAGAAGAAGTGATGCAATCTTTTTGGCTCAACAAGAGCAAGACAAAAAGAGAGATTCAAGGAAAAAGGTGGAAGAAAATTTGGAAATGGTCACGAAGAAGATGCAAGAGATTGAAGAAGAAAAAGTCAGACAAAAAGCTCTCAAAATACAAGATGAGAAAAGAATTCTGGACATGGGGAAGGAAAGGAAAAGCCTAATGGACCTGCACTGGTACATCGAGGTGCTATACAAACGGTTTTTAACCCCTTTCCACGACGACGTTCGGAACCGTCACCTAGTGAGTGTGGGCGATAGGGGGTCCTTCCCACATGACCAAGAAATCGTTGAGGATATGCCCTCCTGGCACACACGCTCGGCAAAATGAGGTCGTGTGCGACCGGCCAGCGAGCAAATAGTTTATACATACAGTAGTGCTAAAAAATACAATTATATAGGCGAAATCGTTTCTGGTCGTAAGTACGTCCCACACAGTCAGTCCCCGCTAAACGTTTCGGTTTGTATATACATCCCACATAGTCGCTGCAAGGAAAAGGTTTCCGTTCGTAGGTACATCACACACAATTTTCCCTGTTAAATCGTTTGTGATAGCATTCCCATCGCACATGATAATAACAATTTTATCGTTTGCGTTATTGAATGCATCACACACGGTGCATATAAGAAACTGTGTGGCAAAGGTTGTCCATCACACACAGTTTTTATGCGGTAAACGTTTGCACAAGGTGGCCTAACGCAAACAGTTTTGAAGAGAATGTCGTGTATGATTGTTCATCGATCCAACACGGTTTACCTCTACTCCTAATGTCTCAGTTGGTAGTCTCCGTTCCGGGTTTATTTTCGTCCCACCTACCATGGTTGTTTTTCGTCACGGTTTCTTTTCGCTGGTTTTATTTCGTCGCACCTTGCACCCTGCTCCCCCTGGTTTATTTCCTGCATGTACGTGCTACCCCATCGTGCAAACAACTCCTCTCCCGATAACCCTCTCGCGCGCTAGGGTTCCTTGAGCCGCCGCCGCACCAGAGCTCCTCGACCAGCCCCACCTCATGCCGCTCCACCCACTGCTTCTCCCTCCGCCCGTGCCGCACTCTTCCGTGCCGGCATTGCCCACCACGAGCAGGGAGGCCCCAGATCGTCTCGAGCAAGTCAGCGGGGTGGCGGCCAGATCCGCCATGGCAACATCTCGTCCAGATGGGCCACGTCGGGAGAGGTAGATCGAGGCAGCGGGCATCGTGTGCGTCTTGTCTCTTGGGACGCCGCTCCGACCCGATCCGGTGAGGAGGCAGCCTCCGTCTGCGACAATGAGGGCGACGGCCGGCTGCGCGAGAGGTCAATCTGATTGTGCCTCCATGACGGCATCGTGATGCCCACCGCCGATGGCGCTGCATCGCGACCAAAGGGGCACCCGGCCACGGCCGGGGACTCACTGCAGTTGAAGCACACCATCTCGCCACCATGTATGTTGTGTGTTCTTGTGCTGCATGTCCTTGGGGTTGGGTGTTCTTGTCGCCACCATGTTCATGCAGGCACGAATTGGACTGAGAAATGCTAACAGAGGAGAAGAAGACCATGCAAGTACGTATGTGCCAAAATTGATAGATTTAACTCTAGGTATTGCATTATTTTGCTGCAGTGTAGTAGTACTCTTTGAAGAATTTGTAGGAGATAGCAAAAGGACTAGATGAAGGGTCCATTGATTTAAAAACACGTGGAAAGCATTCAGTTTAGTAAATATTGTATATACCCTTCCCCTGAAAAGTTTGACGTTGTTACTTGGGAAAACAGAAAATTCCCACAGATCAAATCCTTTGATACATTGATTACTTTTTAGTTATGCAAAGTTTAAACTTCAGTCATGCTTTATTGGTCGTTTTCCCCAATAAATGTCTACCAACTGCAGGTCCTTGGTGTTGGGTGCGGCAACTCGCGGCTCGAAGACAATCTTTTGTGGTGAGGCGTCGCCGCCGCCGCCGGCACCTGCATAGACCATCTCGCTGGGAACGAAGAGATGCTCCCCTGATTTGGAGCTGTAAAAAGGAGGTGGTTGCAGACACAAAGTGGGGACACACAACTCCCAGTCATAATATTCTTGATCTTGGCTCGTTGTTTGGGGATGGACGCATCAATCTGATCGCGCTCTCCTCCATGCCAAACAGATCCTTGGTTCGGAGGTGCGCGGCGCCGACAATGACAACATTTTTAGCGACGCAAGGGCAACAGGAGCTCATGACGCTGTTGATGCCACCACCATGCACGAGGTTGATGCAAGGTGGGACAAGTATGTATACCAGGAAAAGTACTCAATCTGTTTGGCATTTAGCTTTTTGATTCTGTTTTTAGTGAGCTTTTTGATTCAGATAATTTGTTTACCTGATGCCTTCACTCCAGGTAATTTGTTTGTCTGACATTTTGCTTTTTGATTCAGTGCGATCACTAATGGGGAGAACATAAAACTTCAATTGAGGGCATTGTGATTCTCTAGCAACATGTATCATGTAAGTGACGTCTTTCCATGAATCTTCTATTCATTATATAACCTCTCAGGCCCTTAGAAAAGTATCTCTGTTAACTCGATTTCTTTCTGCTGATTCTTATAGAGCTTCTGCAGGAGGGCGTCACCCGCGGCATCACTTGCCTGCCTTCTTAGGAGAAACCAATTTACTGAAGGTAACTATTCTTTATTTACATTTTATTTGTTTCTTCCTGCTACTTGTACGATTTGCGTCGGAAATATTCTAACTACTTGCATGAATTTTAGACCCTACTTGCATAGTTCCTTGCATTTTGTGTTGAGAAACATCTGCTACTTAAATGTACATAATACTTGCAAGTTCTATTTGTTGACTGTGCCATGATAGCTTTAGGCCTTTAGTTGTACAAAACTGCCAAAGTAGGTGACAACCACCTGCAGCTCAATCCTTGTTTAACTCGACAGACAAGCTAAAGTAAATGTGGAGCCAAGATAAATTGTTGTAAGCCTTTTACTGACTAGGAATGAGGGGTCGTAGGAAGGAACACTACACTATGAGTATGCCCTTTGTTAGCTCTTTGCCCTTTTCTGTAACACTAGCCTATAGAAGGATGAATGGTGTCAAGCTCCGGGCAACAAGTAGGATTATCTCAGTAGTAAGCAGTCAGCACCACTATCTGAGATTGCACATTTACGACCATGGTGGCACACAGAAAAGGAAGCTTGGTCTGAAACAAAATTCCAAATGCTAGGATCAACATTTCTTTTCTAGAGCATCTCCTTTTCGAGAAAGTTGTTGTCGAGAACTCAGTTGCGTTTTCCTTTATTTTCAAGAAACTCTGTATAGACCTTGATATCTTGAATATAATGTTTTAGTATGGTGTATTTGTAAGGTACAATCCATTCATAATTAATGGTAGTAACATTTGTGTATGTGTATCTTTAAACGTATTGTCGCTAGATCAAAATTTGGACATACATAGATAGCTCCAGATGTAGCCTAAATGTTTTTGTACTCCCCATATAATCACTGTTGTGAATCCTTGTGCGGTTGTGCCTAGATATATCTAAATGCATCTACTGCTATATCTGTCAATACTCAATAGCACGGTTTCCATGGCGAATCAGTGCCACTGTTATGTGTGTTTTGATGTTTGAACCGAACCAGCGATTTGTTAGAACTTATATTGTTTCTTGTATAGGATGTCGGTTTTCCAAATCATAAGAATATTTGCTTTGCTTTGTTTTTTATATTTGCAGGTTGGCAATTCCGAATTTATTTCCTTTCTACTTCAAACTGAAAGAATTCCTCTTTGTCTTTAATATGGAGATGGGCACTGAACTTTAAAAAACAGTATGAACTCAACCCCTTCTGTAAATCAAATATTTCATTTGCGGGGACGACGTGGGGCTCACGTCGAGCACTTCACCTGCAATGGGTGTGGACTTCTCCGTCTGCCAAACATGCTACAAGTACGAGCACCACGAGGGAACTGCCTGGAGTGCAAGACCCGCCACAAGCTCCTTAAGGGTCAGTCAGCCTCCACCCACGGCCGAAGGCACTTGCAGATGTGAAGAATATCCATGTCCGATTACATCGCCAGAAATCAAAAACCATGAGAGCCCACACTAATCATCAAGGTAAAAATTGTCCTGTAGTCTTTTCTAATATTTCATTTGTATGTTGGTTTGGTAAACTTAGCATGCCGAGAGCTATTTTTAAGAAAGTTCAGTCATACCTGATGCTGCTATGAAAAATACATGTTAGGACTATTTACATGCCTATAATTAGGCCCACCAGTTTGGATGACAAACAATTGCAGCTGCGAAGAATAGGATATCTTCTCGATCTTAGGGATCAGCCCATCTTATCTTTTGTTTGATTGGGGTTGCGGTTTTGTTGGGCATATAAGTTTGTGCTGGGTATATGAATAGCGTCAGTTGGGCGTGCCATCCGGTGATCTCTATGGGAATAAAAGGTTCTTCGGTTGGCGCTGCTAATGGCGCTAGGATTCTTTTGATGTCGTGGCACGTTTCGGGGAAGTGTGGTGGTAATGTTGGTTTTTCAAGTGGGTTAAGAGACAAGTGCAGATCCCAAAGCTCAACACGGTGCACACAATCAGTTCTAAAGAGTAAAGGGTTTGCAATGTACTGCATATATAATCATGTACGCAACTCAGATTTCACAAACCTTTTGATGACAGGAATCAACTCAGTGTTCTGAGTGGTAAGTTATAGGTTTTTGTCTGACCGGCATGTAAGTTGTAGGTGGAATCTGTTCAGACCACCACTTCATGTTCTTCAATGTAGTACCACATGCTGTCAGCTAATAATTTGCTTCAATTGATCTAACCTCTTTCCTTGGATTTTTGGCAGGAGGGTGCCCATCGGTGGATATCCAGTCAGCATGAAGAAGCATCGGGAGTGTCTATTGCTGATGTACTTGCTTACTTGCAGGTCATATGAATAACTTGTTTTTTTACTGAATATCAACTTGTCTCAACCACTTCTCTGAATCTGTTTACAACGTAGGTTACATATTATGCCAATGCCTTGTGTTGGATGCAAAATGTAGCATGTGTTCGTTAACTAAGAGAATTGGCATCTCTTTTTGGTCCAGGTAAGATATACAAACATCACAAAATCATTCATTAGCCCATCGAAATGCTAAAGCTGCTGGTAGCAATACAGGAATTAACTTGTGCCATCGTCCGAAAGATGATATTTCCCTGTTTGTTTTCTTTAGCTCTTGCTATTGTTACGTTAGTATCTGGCCCAAGTCGTTGATGCTTCTCTTCTTTACACAGAATGAGATTGAGAGCAAAGGAGGCATTGCAGGGTCTTCACAACATCCAACTCCACAGCCAACATATGGTATTCCTTCTGCAAATGTCCAAATCAACTCCTTCTCATTTGGAAATGTGGTGGCTGTACTTGACTCTCGGCTGTACCAAACCGACCAAACAAGAACTGCAGGCATCTCAAACGTTTTCAGTAGTCCTTCACAAAAAAAATTCCCATTCAAACCATCTGGTTCAGTGTTCAGGACATGGCCCTGTAAACTCCCCGCCAAGTGGAAGCAGAGCTTGGAACAACCATTCTCCCCAGAACCAGGACTCTGTGCATCCCAATTCGTATTGCTTTACACACACTTAAATAATTATGTATGATATGCCCGTTCAGATTTGGATTCCACGGTAAGTAATGTACTCCCTCCGTCCCTAAATAAGTGACTCATTGGTACAAAGTTGAGTCACTTATTTTGGGACGCAGGGAGAAGTATTTAGTCGATGCATATTTTTACAGGTTACTATTATGTGTAGGGGCGTCTATATAGTTGCATGAAAGAAACAAAATTTCCGTATGACTGGGACTTATTTCTTCAAATATCTACACTGATTGTGCCATACAGCGACCTCTCATCTACACAGTAATGTCATTTCCTTTATTTGATAGCACAGGACTTTGGTGCTACGTTGGACACGACATGTTTTGTTGCTTCGACACATATACTAACAGGAATAAGCATCCGGTATGTAAACTGAATTTCAGTCTGAGTTCATGCTAAATAGACAGTAGGCTTTTAAATTTATTACGACAGTGTGCCTATAGTCCTTACCTTGCTGAAATCATGCTTTTACATACATTAGTGTCAAAATGAATCAAGCTTGAATGTGAAATCTTGGAGAGTATAGAACTCCATTCTTGCATGTTCAGATTGCGGCTTTTGCAAACTCATGCTAGGTCACCCGGTGCCAGCTAAAATGATTTGTTTTTACCTTGTTTTTTCTACAATTCCATTAGTTTTCATCAACCAGTCCAGCCTTCTTGACTTTCATTGGGGCATGTTAACTTGAGCTCACGTGCAAGTTACTATTAAGGGGAATTGCATTTTTTTAAGTCCCAGTGATTCGATCCAGCATAACTTTACATCCAAGACCTTCGGTTGTGTCCTGTATCTGTTACTTGTGAACCACACAACCGTTATATCTATGATATAATTTTGAAGGGTGAATATAGTTCCTAACTATCTGAATGTTTCTTTTTGTACAGTGGATGAATCAGCTCCTATTCGTTTTGAAGAAATCTGTAGATAGCTTCAAGTCAAAGGGGCACCATCTTACTCACACAGAACAAAAGGATTTTGTTTGCCCACATCCAGGCTGTGGTAAGGTAGGGATTCACTAAGTTTCTATTACGTGACAACTTTTTTAATTCTAATTCTCAACATCAAGTTAAGTTTATAGTTGCAATATTCTTCTATCTAATGGTGCTATCAATTCTACCCTACCTACTATGTTTCACTGTTAGATTATCTGAACCGCAATGCTAATTCTATCCAACATCAGGTTAAGTTCTCGGAATGGAACGAAACTTTGCGAGGAATTTTTACAGAATAAAAGAGGATTTTTGAAGCCAAGACCCACCAGAGAGGGGCCCCTGGGTGGGCACAACCCACTAGGGCGCACCCCTCTCCTGGCGCGCCCAAGTGGGTTGTACCCACCTGGTGGCCCAGTTGACGATCCCCCTGACACTATAAAATCACATTATTCTAGAAAGAAATCAGGAAGAAAGAATTATCGCGATCCACAAGACGGAGCCACCGCCAAGCCCTGTTCTTCCTCGGGAGGACACATCTGGAGTCCGTTTGGGGCTTAGGAGAGGGGGATCTTCGTTCTTCGTCATCACCAACCCATCTCCATCGCTAATTCCATGATGCTCCCCACAGGGAGTGAGTAATTCCTTCGTAGTCTCGCTGGTCGGTGAGGAGTTGGATGAAATTCATCATGTAATCGAGTTAGTTTTGTTAGGGCCTGATCTCTAGTATCCACTATGTTCTTAGATTGATGTTGCTATGACTTTGCTATGCTTAATGCTTGTCACTTTGGGCCCGTGTGCCATGATTTCAGATCTGAACCATTTATGAATTCATCATTATATCCATGTGTTAGATCCGATCTTGCAAGTTATAGTCACCTACTACGTATTATGATCCGACAACCCCAGAGTGACAACAACCGGGCCCACTCTTGGTGATGACCGTAGTTTGAGGAGTTCATGTATTCACTATGTGTTAATGCTTTTTTCCGGTTCTCTATTAAAAGGAGGCCTTAATATCCCTTAGTTTCCAATATGGACCCCGCTGCCACGGGAGGGTAGGACAAAAGATTGCATGCAAGTTCTTTTAATAAAGCACGTATGACTATTTACGGAGTACATGCCTACATTATATCGATGAACTGGAGCTAGTGCTGTATCGCCCTAAGTTACAACTGTCACATGATGAATATCATCCAACAAGTCACCGATCCAATGCCTACGAATTTATCTTATATTGTTCTTGCTAAGTATACTGTTGCTACTGCTATCGTTACTGCTACAATATCACTTCTATCATTGTTACTGTTACCGTTGCTGCTGTCACTACTATCAAAACTATCAAACTACTTTGCTACTAATCACTTTACTGCAGATAATTAATCTCCAGGTGTGGTTGAATTGACAACTCAACTGCTAATACCTTCAAATATTGTTTGGCTCCCCTTGTGTCGAATCTATAAATTTGGGTTAAATACTTACCCTCGAAAACTGTTGCGATCCCCTATACTTGTGGGTTATCAAGACCCTTTTCTGGCGCCGTTGCCGGGGAGCATGGCTATATTTGTTGAGTCACTTGGAATTATTATCATATTATCACTATGAAGAATCTTAAGGATCCAAAGACTAAGACTTTTCCCTCAAGGACGAGGGGAGGTAAGGAACTGCCATCCAGTTCTGCTTTAAATTCACCTTCTGTTATGAGTAAACTTGCAACACCACCACCACATGCTATTAATTTTGATATGTCGCAAGTTATTGATGATGCTACTTCTACTATGAATGATGCTTATGATGATGCTAGTACCTTGCTTGATGATAATGTGCCACTTGGTGAATTTCTTGATGAACAAATTGCTAGAGTAATACAACATGATGTTGTTGAATCTGATGATGAGCTTGAAACTGAAACTCCTGAAACACTTGCTAGAGCTATCCATCCTAGATATGAATTGCTTAAAGTATCGGAAGGCTATGTTATGAGTGAAGAGGCAACTAGAGATATTCTTGCTTGTAAGGATCGAGATGATCTAGAGAAATTATTACACAAGTATAAAGATAAATCTCTGAATGCTAGAATGAAATGTGATCCTAAGTTTGCTACTTCACCTATTGATATTGCTGATAAGGATTATGAATTCTCTGTCGACCCAGAGTTAATTACTTTGGTTGAATCTGATCCTTTCCACGGTTATGAAACTGAAACTGTTGTGGCACATCTTACTAAGTTGAATGATATAGCCACCCTTTTTACTCATGATAAGAAATCTCAATACTACTGTATTCTCAAATTATTTCCATTCTCATTAAAGGGTGATGCTAAAGCTTGGTACAATACTCTTGTCGTGTTCCCTAAAAAACATTAGCGTGTCGTACATACGTAACCACGTCTGGTCTCACATCTCATAGGACGTGTTTGGTAGCAGTTCCCACCATAGCATTGATGTTCCCCTTTGAGACATACTAACTATAGACATGCTGAGTACATGTATTTCCTATTGTTTGATAGTGGTGTATGTGCTAAGACATGATGAGCCGAAACTTCGTTTGGCAGTCTGCATGTGTTTAGATATGTTGAATAATTTTTAATTTTGAATATTTTTCTGAATGGTGAACAAAATTTGAAAAACATGAACGAAACATTAAACACATTTTGGAATTCTATTTTTTCTTAAATTAAACAAAATTTGGAATCCTATTTTTTTTGAAAATTTAAACAATTTTTAAAATTCTGTTTCGAAAATTTGAACAAACTTTGGAATCCTGAACAATTTTGAGAATTTATTTTTAAAATTCTAAACATTTTTGAGAATTTAAACAAAATTTTAAATTCTAAACATTTTTTGAGAATTTAAGAAAAAAATTGAAATTCTGAATAATTTTTGAGAATTTAAACAAATTTTGAATATTTTTTGAGGGTCGGGGCGAGGACGGCTGCCTCCATGCACCCTATCTAGGCGTGCTCAACTCAGCATGGTTGAGATGCCTTTTTGCATGAGATGGGCATAATCGAGGTGAGCCTATACACCCTGCCAAACAGTTAAAATGGGTTATATAGGAAACTATTGAGCTCATGCACACTCCATGCACCCTACCAAACACACCCATAGTGTTTGTACTCCTACTCATCATATACGAAGTGTTGTATTCTCTCATGCAAGGAGAGCATCAACGGAGCAACACCCCCTTTCTTTCTCTCCTTGTTCTTTCTGCCTGCTCCCTTCCTACTCCTCTAGATCCACTTCCGACGGCCCCTCCCCTCTCCTCCCCGGCTTGTCGGCGACGAGTAGGGTGAGGGTCCCATTCCCCTGTGTAGTCTAGGTGTAGCTAGTTTCTTGTATGTCCTTTATGGTAGTTTTTGGGGTAAGCTCGTCGATCTAGAGGAACCGACGAACCTCGTCTGTTTCCTATATCAGTGTGGAGCTCATTGTCATCTTTGACGATTATTCCTTTCGACTTGGTTCAAATTCCCATCTCTAACAACCTCTAGTTGATGTGTTGCCTAGATTTGTTCAGATTCCTCTGAATCATAGAGCAATGTCAGCAGTTTGTGGTCCAGTCTCTTCCCTTTTTCTACTCTCATAAATCCTCGTGATTTCTCCATTTGTTCTCCTTGTTGGTAAGATCATATCCATCTCTAATCTGATGATTTATCTGTTATGCCTTAGATCTGATCTTATAGATCAGATATACTCGATGCATGAGCAGATGGATCTAGGAACGACGCATGTTGGGTGCCTTATCTGTTGGCATCAGTTCGTCCTCTCCCAGATGAGGATCCCCTTTATATTTCTTGCATCTAGGCAAGGTTGATCTTGGCTGGTGAACACGATTCGATCAATTTTGATTGCCCTTTAACTTCCTTCGGAGGCACTGATACGTCTCCGATGTAACTATAATCTTTTATTGTTTCATGCTATTATCATACCACTTATATATTTTTGGCGAGAATTTAGATAATTTTTATTTGTACTAACCTATTAATTAATACAATGCCAAATGTCAGTTCTTGTTTTCTATTGTTGGGGGATTTTAGGTTAAAAATTCACGGACCCGAATGACTTGAAAATTATTATCCAAGAATTTGCCTCATCGCTAACATGTCTGAGTAGATTATTTTTGTCCTAGTTATTTGGTGATCATAATTGGTTTGATTTGTATGTTTTATTTTTTGTTGTCCTTTGACGCCAATCATATGAGCGCACGTATATGATTTTACACTTTAGAGTGTTGCAATATGTGATAGATTTTCTTATGGTGGTCTGCGGCAGTTATAGAAATCTAAACCCCACTTAATGATTCATTGCATATGGGATAAGGGGGGCTAATTTAACTTAATGCTAGTATTTGCATATGCTTGCTAATAGTTTTAATCATAAGTGCATAGAATTCGAAAAAAAGGACAGTATGTCAGCAGAGATCTCTCCCACATATAAAACTGCAATGGCGATTATCGGTCTAGTTAACAATTGCCCAAGGACAATTTCGCACGTCCTATCACCACTTTTCCACACTCGCTATATTTATACTATTGTTATTTATTTAAACAACCCCTAACTATTATTTTCACATTCTTTATTATCTTGCAAAGTAATTTATTTCTAGTTTCTAGGTAAAACAAACGTTTGGTGTGCATAGAGTTGTTCTAGTGGTAAATAGAACTGGAAAGAATATTAATTCTAACTTCAAATTCTCATTGGATTTTACTCTCTTACTTATCGAAAATGTTACAACTGATTCCGTACACTGTGGGTTATGAGGCCCCATCTTGGGTTCTTGGCACTCAAAGGTGTACCACATGCCCACAGACATTGCTCTCACCCCATTTTTGCTTTCTACACCCACTGTAGGGGTCTTTGGTTGGTGACTGGAGCAAGTGCTTAGAGCATCTCTAGCAGACCCCGCATCCCGCCGCGACCTGCAAAATAACTGCCAAAATACGGGTCAGCGCGGAAAATCCTGCCCGACGAGACACCGCAAACGCGTCCGACCAGTAAATTTTTTTGTGGGGTGCGGCAAACGATCTCCCCCGACCTCTAGATTCACGGGGTGGGAGGCCGACCCGAGCTCGGCCCCTATCCACAGCTAGATTTGGCGCGAGGGAAATTTCCGCGCGGCAGTTCCCGCTCCCCCACCCTCCACCACCATTGCCCCCACCACCGCCCACTTCGGTGCATCTTCCGCGGCACTCCTTCACCGCCATGGATGACTCCTTGTCGTCCCCCGTCACCGTTGAGGTCGCGCATGCTCAATCACCTCCGGCGGATCTCTTCGCCGGCCATGTTGGCCCCGCCGTCGCCCAAGGCACCACTGCGCCTACCTGCAAGTGATGTCTACTACACAACCTTCTTCTTGTAGACGTTGTTGGGCCTGCAAGTGCATAGGTTTGTAGGCAGTAGCAAATTTCCCTCAAGTGGATGACCTAAGGTTTATCAATCCGTAGGAGGCGTAGGATGAAGATGGTCTCTCTCAAACAACCCTGCAAACAAATAACAAAGATTCTCTTGTGTCCCCAACAAACCCAATACAATGGTAAATTGTATAGGTGCACTAGTTCGGCGAAGAGATGGTGATACAAGTGCAAAATAGATAGTAGATATAGGTTTTTGTAATCTGAAATAATAAAAACAGCAAGGTAGCGAGCGATAAAAGTGAGCGTAAACGGTATTGCAATGATAGGAAACAAGGCCTAGGGTTCATACTTTCACTAGTGAAAGTTCTCTCAACAATAATAACATAGATAGATCATATAACAAGCCCTCAACATGCAACAAAGAGTCACTCCAAAGCCACTAATAGCGGAGAACAAACATAGAGATTATGGTAGGGTATGAAACCACCTCAAAGTTATTCTTTTGGATCGATCTATAAAAGAGTTCGTACTAGAATAACACCTTAAGACACAAATCAACCAAAACCCTAATGTCACCTAGATACTCCATTGTCACCTCAAGTATCCATGGGCATGATTTTACGATATGCATGACACAATCTCAGATTCATCCAACCAACATAAAAGTACTTCAAAGAGTGCCCCAAGCTACTACCGGAGAGTCAAGAACGTGTACCAACCCCTATGCATAGGTTCCCAATGTCAAGAAACCCGCAAGTTGATCACCAAAACATACATCAAGTGGATCGCAAGACATACATCAAGTGTTCTCATAAAAGACTCAATCCGATAAAATAACTTCAAAGGGGAAACTCAATTCATCACAAGAGAGTAGAGGGGGAGAAACATCATAAGATCCAACTACAATAGCAAAGCTCGGGATACATCAAGATCGTGCCATAGAGGGAACAAGAGAGAGAACACGAGAGAGAGAGATCAAACACATAGCTACTGGTACATACCCTCAGCCCCGAGGGTGAACTACTCCCTCCTCATCATGGATAGCGCCGGGATGATGAAGATGGCCACCGGTGATGGGTTCCCCCTCCAGCAGGGTGCCGGAACGGGCTCCCGAGAGGTTTTTGGTGGCTACAGAGGCTTGCGGCGGCGGAACTCCCGATCTATCTTCTGTTCTGGAAGTTTTAGGGTACGTGAGTATATATGGGTGCAGGGGGTACCTCGGTGGAGATACGGGGGCCCCACGAGGCAGGGGGCGCGCCTAGGGGGGGGCCCACCCTCGTGAGCACCTCCCATATCTCCTTACGTGCACTCCAAGTCCATCGGGTGGCTTTCCTTCCAAAAATAACTTCTCCAGTTGATTTCGTTCTGTTTTGACTCCATCTGATATTCCTTTTCCTCGAAACACTAAAATAGGCATAAAATAGCAAATCTGGGTTGGGCCTCCGGTTAATAGGTTAGTCCCAAAAATAATATAAAAGTGGAAAATAAAGCCCATAATCATTCAAAACACATAGTAATATAGCATGAATGCTTCATAAATTATAGATACGTTGGAGACGTATCAGCATCCCCAAGCTTAATTCCTACTCGTCCTCGAGTAGGTAAATGATAAAAGAAAGAATTTATGAAGTGTGAATGCTAGAGGTGCACAAGTTTGATCAATGATAATTTCAATCACCTTTTCTAGCATGATAATATATCATAATAGTAGTTCATCTCATAAAATTTTTCATGAACTAGTAACAAGCAATTCACATGTCAAAGCATAGACCGTAAGCATTCTTGAAAACTAGCAAACTTCATTCTTAGTCATCAAAACAATTGCAATTCATCTTATTTTCAGGAATAGCAAACTCCACATACTCAACTATCATATAGTCTTCTACAATTGCTAACACTCACGCAGTACTTGTGGTTATGAAGTTTTAATCAGACACAGAGAAAGACTGGGGCTTATAATGTTGCCTCCAAACGTATTCACCTTTGGGTGATGTCAACAATAATAGTTCATGCTAACGTACATCCAATTGGATATATATATCAGGATCACCCCACCACGAAGTGCTTGCCAAAGGATAAAATGAAAAAGGGAAAGGTGAAGATCACCTTGACTCTTGCATAAAGTAAAAGATAGGCCCTTCGCAGAGGGAAGCAGGGATTTGCAGAGGTGCCAGAGCTCAATTTTGAAATAGAGATAAATAATTTGAGAGGTATGATCTCATTGTCAACATAACAACCAAGAGTTCCCAATACCTTCCATTCTACATACATTATAGGCGGTTCCCAAACAGAATGGTAAAAGTTTATACTCCCCAACCACCAACAAGCATCAATCCATGGCTTGCTCAAATCAACGAGTGCCTCCAACTAACATCAAACCTGGGGGAGTTTTGTTTAATTACTTTGATTTGCTTTGATCTTTTTGGATCATGGGACTGGGCATCCCAGTTACCGCCACTTTCTCGTGAATGAGGAGTGGAGTCCACTCCTCTTAAGAATAACCCACCTAGCATGGAAGACACTGACGGCCCCTAGTTGCTATATGAGCAATTCGGTCATACAAAACAGATTATAATTTGAAGGTTTAGAGTTTGCCACATGCAAATTAACTTGGAACGGCAGGTAAATACCGCATATAGGTAGGTATGGTGGACACTCATGGCAAAAACTGCATTTAAGGATATTGGATGCACAAGCAGTATTCCTGCTTAGTACAGATATTTAGGCTAGCAAGGGGAGAAAGGCAAGCTCAACATGTTTGAATGATCCATGACAATATACTTTAACTGAGATGCGAGAAAACATAACCCATTACGTTGTCTTCCTTGTCCAACATCAACTCTTTAGCATGTCATACTTAATGAGTGCTCACAATTATAAAAAGATGTCTATGATAATATATTTATATGTGAAATCTCTCTTCCTTCAATATTCTTTCATGAATTGTTCAAATGACCAATACAATGCTTGCTAACCGTCAATAAATTTACAACCTCTACTTCTTAGATGTGAAGTCATTACTCCCCATGGAATAAGCAAATGAGGCAAAAATAATTTCAGATTTATGACAATCAATTCATTCAACAATTTACTCATAGGATATAAGTGAAGCACACGAGTAAATGAAAAACTACTCCAAAAAGATATAAGTGAAGACCAATGAGTAGCAAAATAATTGTGCAACTATGCAAGGACTCTCTCTCATAATTTTTTTTCATATCTTGGTATTGTATTCAAGCAGCAAGAAAATCAAAATAAAATGACATTGCAAGGATAGCACAACTCATGTGAAGAAGCAAAAACTTAGGCTCAACCGATACAAACCGATGATTGTTGAAGAAGAAAGGTGGGATGCCTACCGGGGCATCCCCAAGTTTAGATGCTTGAGACTTCTTGAAATATTATCTTGGGGTGCCTTGGGCATCCCCAAGCTTGAAATTTTGTGTCTCCTTAATTCCTCTCATATCATGGTTTCTCTTCTTTTTATGAAAAGCTTCATTCACATCAAACTCAACAAGAACTCGTGAGATAGGTTAGTATAAACCAATGCAAAACCTTATCATCTTATACTGTAACAAATCACTAAAATTATTATTCAACATTGAATACTAAATGCCTCTTCATATTTAATACTCCTATCCTCAAATAGAATCATTAAACAAGCAAACATATGCAAACAATGCAACTGTAACAGCAATCTGCCAAAACAGTACAGTCTGTAAAGAATGCACGAGTATCAATACTTACCTGACTCCAAAAATTATGAAATAAAATTCCCACTGTAATAAATTTATCAGATCTTAATATGCAAAAAGATTCAACGTTATAACATTCTCTGACTTTTCTAGGGAATTTTTGCAACAGCGGTAAACTTTCTGTTTTCAAACAGCAACATGTATACTAGCAAAATAAGCATGGCAAAGGCTATCCTTGACTTCTTTTATTGAAACTAAAGATGCAAAACATTATTATAACTAACAGCAAGCAAAAACTAACAAAAGAAAATGACACTCCAAGCAAAACACATATCATGTGGCGAATAAAAATATAGCTCCAAGTAAAGTTACCGATGAACGAAGACGAAAGAAGGGATGCCTTCCGGGGCATCCCCAAGCTTAGTTGCTTTGTTGTCCTTGAATATTACCTTGGGGTGCCTTGGGCATCCCCAAGCTTAGGCTCTTTCCACTCCTTATTCCATAATCCATCGAATCTTTACCCAAAACTTGAAAACTTCAACCACACAAAACTCAAAACAAAACTCGTAAGCTCCGTTAGTATAAGAAAATAAATCACCACTTAGGTACTGTAATGAACTCATTATAAATTCGTATTGGTGTAAATCCTACTGTATTCCAACTCCTCTATGGTTCATACCACTTAATACTAGCCATAGATGCATCAAAATAAGCAAACAACACAATGAAAACAGAATCTATCAAAAACATAACAGTCTGTAGTAATATGTATCAAACGTATACTTCTGGAACTCCAAAAATTATGAAATAAATTGCTGGACCTTAGGAATTTGTCTATTAATCATATGCAAAAAGAATAAACCTAAAATCACTCTTCAGTAAAAATGGCAGCTAATCTCGTAAGCGCTAAAATTTCTGTTTTTCACAGCAAGATCACATAAACTTCACCCAAGTCTTCCCAAAGGTTCTACTTGGCACTTTATTGAAACAAAAGCTATAAAATATTATTACTACAGTATCATAATCATGTGGACACACAAAAACTGTAAGGTTAAATATTGGGTTGTCTCCCAACAAGCGCTTTTCTTTAATGCCTTTCTAGCTAGGCATGATGATGACAATGATGCTCACATAAAAGATAAGAATTAAAACATAAAGAGAGCATCATGAAGAATATGACTAGCACATTTAAGTCTAACCCACTCCCTATGCATAGGGATTTTGTGAGCAAACAACTTATGGGAACGATAATCAACTAGCATAGGAAGGTAAAACAAGCATAATTTCAAAATTTTGAGCACATAGGGAGGAAGCTTGATATTATTGCAAGTCCTACAAGCATATGTTCCTCTCTCATAATAATTTTAAGTAGAATCATGAATGAATTCAACAATATAGCCAGCACCTAAAGCATTCTTTTCATGACCTACAAGCATAGAAAATTTACTACTCTCCACATATGCAAAATTCTTCTCATTCGGGATGGTGGGAGTATCATAAGAGACTTGAACACTAAAAATTGTTTCCACATTAAAAGAGTAATGTTCAGTGAAAGGGTAATCATAATCATGACAAATTTTATAGATATAATCATCACTACTTTTTATAGCATAATTTTCATCACAATAATCATCATAAGTAGCAACTTCGTTCTCATCATAATCGATTGAAACCTCTCCCAAGATAGTGGAATCACTAAATAAAGTTGACACTCTTCCAAATCCACTTTCATATTCATCACAAATAGATCCAACATCCTCCAAAATAGTGGGATCACTACTTCCTAAAGTTGACACTCTTCCGAACCCACTTTCATCAATATAATCATCATAGGTAGGAGGCATGCTATCATCATAACAACTTTGCATATCAAAACTTGGGATGCTAAAAATATCATCTTCATTAAACGTAGCATCCCCAAGCTTGGGACAAACATTAATTTCAGAAAATATATTCTCAAATATTTCATACTCATCAAACATAGCTTCCCCAAGCTTGGGCCCTTTCATATCATAAGCATAATCACTCTCATCATTAAAAATATGGATAGCACCAATAGTATAGCAATTATCATCATCACAAGTAGTAGTAGGAGCAACATCATTTGGGAGGGATACCTTTTTACCTTTGTTGCTCCTTCTTTTCTTTTTCTTCTTCACATTATGTGTAGGTTCAACCTTCCTCTTTGAGCTCCTTATTGATGAGATTGGTCGAATAGAAAGCTCCTCCTCGTTACCTGATTCATCATAAGAAATAATAGGAGGAGATTAGGAAGCCTCTTCCCTTTCATTAGTATTCTCTTCATCCTCTATTTGTTTTCTTTTCTTTATGTAATTGTCAATATAAGGATTTTCAATGCAATTCATCGCACAATACATATAAATTTCTTCTATATCAAAATGAAGAATTCTATCAAGGGCAAATTCTGGAATAATCTTAGTTATACGTTTTATTTCTTCATAACCCAAGAGCAAACTAAGCTCATTATGATGTGCAAGGGAAATCAAGTCATCACAATTTTTGGATACTACACGATCATGAAACAATTTGCATTGGGTACTAAAATGATCACGTTCATTGCAAAGTTCACAAGTATGGCTAAGAAAAAAATAATTTTTCAGCACATGCATCTAGACTTTCTTGCAACCATTTTGTTTCTAAGTACTTATGTGTCTTGCAATATCTATCTTCCCTATTTGGTGTGTCCTTGCAAGCCCAACTAGAACATAAAGGCGCGCGTTGCTGCACCCGTCCATCTTGAGAAATAAGCAACATATATGTTTAAAATTTGAATTGTTCAAGCTAAAAGTGGTCCACTGATGTTGGTGTTTTCACATTCATGAGTACAGAGTATGCAAACATGAACATACACTATTTTATCTTCTTGGGTCAAATAAATTTCAGTGTGATATTGAACATTTTAATATCATCCTTTTTATTTGACGATGCAGGTACGAAGCACGTTGAAATTTTGCATAATAACATAACCCTGAAAACAACTGCACAAACTCGTAGCATGGTTCTGGCACATTTCACGGTCAAGTTACATGCTTCATTTCACATAAAAGCTAAAAGATTGCATAAAGATTTTATGGTTTTCTCAAAATAATACTACTTGACAATTTCCCACCATCCTAAGAATCAATTGATACGTGTTTTCCACCTTTTCTTGACATGGTATCACAACAGAGAAATCATAGTAGCCGGATGTTCAAATCATAGTAAACTTATGACATTGCTTGTTCTTCTTGAGCTGTGATATCTTCAAATCCTAACTCTCCTCTTTAAACTCTGCTTCTGTTTTTAGTGTATATCCTGAATCCTTGGCATTTTTCCTTTAAAACCTTAGAAGTAGATATCTGCACCGCCACCCAAGATTGAAACATTAATCGTTGTACTTATCGATATTGTACTATGAATGCTGACATCCATCTTGCAACAACTATTGTTCTTCTTCTCCCTACTTAGTGCTTTGTCAAACATCTCAAACCTACAAATTTGACATTCAACATCCTGTACCAACACAACATAAAGCTCGGAAGAAGATGCACAAAGTAAAGTTATTATCTACTAAGAAGACCGCCCATTGGCAGCTGCAAGAACCACGACGAAATGGCCCTAGTCCATGGTCTACACTAAGCTCCTCCACCTGATGGAAGGATTATTTGATATATATTACTACACATACCACTGCAACAAAATCATAGTGTTGGTTCTGCTTTTACTTCTCAATATTAACAATCAAAGACGAAGCACAAAGAAACATAGCATAGATACATAAATTACGGTTCACTTATTCCTTGGCATATAAAATATAATTAGTGGGAAGAATATTACCTGAAGGGACTACATCAAGAACATCAACCACATGTTTTCTTAAAAAAATGGTTCAAAGGTTTCTTCCTTATATATTCAAAACTGACCGGTGGTCAGGATCACCAACTACAATGTTATCACCACTCTGTTATATACTCTTGTATCCATGACCAACTTCTTTCGGTCACTTCATCTCTGAAGTTCTTTTCTCTCACAAAACAAAGAAGTGTAAATATAGAAGAACAATTGTAAGGCTAGATAATGTGTTGGAATAGTCAAGCTCTCAAGCATGTATTAAACAAAGAGATAATCGTGCGGTAGAGGTGTAGTAAGGGAAAAAACGTATGTCTTCACTCTTTAGTTGGGAAAAGCATCAATCAAAGGTAAGTTAATTTTGGAAACTCCATTATGTAAAGATGAACTGTATTTAAAACATAATCTTCAGCTCCTCATAGTTCCCGAACAAAGTTGTCGACTTAGTACAGTCTATAGTGGCATGATGAAACTTTTTGGTAGAGTATAAAAAACATGATTATTACATGACATTCTTGGCATTACACTTGATTCTTGGAAGGCCCTGTGGACTATGCTCTGAATCTCAACCTATGATTTGCCAAAATAAAGAATGAAATAAGATGAACGATAAATAAAATAAGCATAGTGTTTTAAGTCAAGAGACAGTTAAGTAGTAGCTTTTTATTTGTAGAGTAATTAGTTTTTTGGTTTGATACCGTATGGGCTTGTTGCGTGCAAGTTCTTCTAAACTTTCTCTTCATTAGTGATGGTGTTTGGCAGAGCTCCTGCCCATGGTTAACATTAATTGTATATTTTGGAGAATTAAAATGCAAATGAATAATATACTCTGAGTATATTGCAGAAAATTTGTAACTCTTGATGTTCACATATAAACATATCTACATCAAAGAGAAAAAAATTCAAAAGATGGATTTCTGTTTTGGTGAGAAAGTGTAGGATATAGCAAACGACCAGTCCAGTGGTGATTATATAAGATTGTTTAAAAGAACAGTTCAATTTCATCGATGCACCATTTGGGTAGAAATCCCATGCAACACAAGAGAAGGGGATGTCTTTTCGTGCCTAAACGAATGATCATCAGTACGTTCAGTAAATGTCTTGGCTTGTAACTACAGTCGAGTGCATATAAAATTGTAAGCAATCTAGATTCTGCAACTTAACATTGCGTAGTACCATCATATGGAGGAATCTTTGGTTCTAGTCTACCAATCCTGAATTCCATTTCCTTTAGTTGCAGGTGTCCAATAATAAAAAAGATAGGAATGAAGAAATTTGAAAACAACATGCAGTGAACGACGTAGATGAAGAATGATTATTAATTCAACCAGCCAACCTAATTAAATATCTTTGACTTGCACATCACAAGGATTCTAGACTTACCTGGAAGCCAAATCCCAACTAAATCATTTCGAGGGATCAAGCAAGAACTACTTCTCCACAAGAAAAATCTAAAACCAGTAGCAGCTTGCAATTGATGCAAGATTAACCTGGTGCAAATCACTCAAATATGTAATGATCGTGAAATTGGAACCACATCTAATATAGTGGCTTTATAAACCCCCTTTTCAAAAAAAACTAATATAGTGGCTTAAAACTGAACCACACACACATAGAGAGAGATAGTTGACCGTCTATGTTTTGGAGATTGAGTCCATGCATATGTACCAGGAGAGGCAACCAATGCATGTACCAGTTTCCGCCAAACCTGCAATAGCAAGTAAAATCCGTAGATATGAACTATGAAGACATGGAGGAGAATTAGTGGGGGGAAGATGGATGGTCGGCGAGAATGAAACTAAGCAACAACCATGGCCGAGAGATGACGCGGAAGGCAGGAAGGAAGAGATGATGTAAGGCCTAATATATGAGGGAGAACGAAAATTCGAATAACGCACCAATAGGACAAATTAATCATCATCATCACCTCTGGAAATGATTACCATAATCACAAGAAGTACACAGTGGATCTTTAATGCGGCAGTTTTCAGCTTCAGTTACAGAATGGGAAGGAATGTGTGGTACAGATGCAGGGCATGGAGGCGGATGCAGGAGAAGGACAGCAGGCGATGGACGCCGGTGACGGGGGCGGGCGCCACGCTGTCATGGAGGAGCGGTGCAAGACTGAAATTAAAAAAAACACTAACGAAGGGGCTTCGGAGGAAGGGTACATACGGTGGACGACACCGACGCGGAGTCAGACGCGCAGCGGGAACTTGCCGACGGAGGCAGCGCATCGCGGACGAGGCAGCGAATCGCCGAGGACAAAACGGCGGCGCATCACGTAGGAAGGAGCAGAGGAGTTGTTCGGTTCGGGGGATAGCGCTGGTACCCGGACGACCTGGCCTATTAGCGTGCGAAACCCGGGCCTTGGACGGCCCATTAAGGAGCGACACTCAAGCTCGTTCTGCGGAGCAGCAGCCCACGAGACGGTGCGTCGAGAGCGTGCGAACAACCTGGGATGCAGCTAGATGATCTGGATCATAGGTTTGAGGATCCGATGGCTGAGACAGTCAAATCGCTGTGGAGGCTTCTAGCTAGCCCCGTTATACTGTTTCTCAATGCACTACACAAAAATTGACATGCTTGTAGGAGGCATTTTCATCATAACTAGTGCAATCATCATTAGCATCATGGATATTCAAAGAATTCGTACTAACAACATTATAATCATGCTCATCATTCAAAGATTTAGTGCTAAACATTTTAGAGATTTCTTCTTCTAGCACTTAAGCACAATTATCCTTTCCATCATACTCACGAAAGATATTAAAAAGACGAAGCGTATGAGACAAACTCAATTCCATTTTTGTAGTTTTCTTTATAAACTAACTAGTAATAAAAAAAGAAACAAAAAGATTCGATTGCAAGATCTAAAGATATACCTTCAAGTGCTAACCTCCCCAGCAACGGCGCCAGAAAAGAGCTTGATGTCTACTACACAACCTTCTTCTTATATACGTTGTTGGGCCTGCAAGTGCACAGGTTTGTAGGACAGTAGTAAATTTCTCTCAAGTGGATGACCTAAGGTTTATCAATCCGTAGGAGGCGTAGGATGAAGATGGTCTCTCTCAAACAACCCTGCAACCAAATAACAAAGAGTCTCTAGTGTCCCCAACACACCCAATACAATGGTAAATTGTATAGGTGCACTAGTTCGGCGAAGAGATGGTGATACAAGTGCAAAATAGATAGTAGATATATGTTTTTGTAATCTGAAATAATAAAAACAGCAAGGTAGCGAGCGATAAAAGTGAGCGCAAACGGTATTGCAATGATAGGAAACAAGGCCTAGGGTTCATACTTTCACTAGTGCAAGTTCTCTCAACAGTAATAACATAGATAGATCATATAACAAGCCCTCAACATGCAACAAAGAGTCACTCCAAAGCCACTAATAGCGGAGAACAAACATAGAGATTATGGTAGGGTACGAAACCACCTCAAAGTTATTCTTTCGGATCGATCTATAAAAGAGTTCGTACTAGAATAACACCTTAAGACACAAATCAACCAAAACCCTAATGTCACCTAGATACTCCATTGTCACCTCAAGTATCCGTGGGCATGATTATACGATATGCATCACACAATCTCAGATTCATCCAACCAACATAAAAGTACTTCAAAGAGTGCCCCAAAGCTACTAACGGAGAGTCAAGAACGTGTGCCAACCCCTATGCATAGGTTCCCAATGTCACGAAACCCGCAAGTTGATCACCAAAGCATACATCAAGTGGATCGCAAGACATACATCAAGTGTTCTCATAAAAGACTCAATTCGATAAAATAACTTCAAAGGGGAAACTCAATTCATCACAAGAGAGTAGAGGGGGAGAAACATCATAAGATCCAACTACAATAGCAAAGCTCAGGATACATCAAGATCGTGACATAGAGGGAACACGAGAGAGAATACGAGAGAGAGATAGATCAAACACATAGCTACTGGTACATACCCTCAGCCCCGAGGGTGAACTACTCCCTCCTCGTCATGGATATTGTCGGGATGATGAAGATGGCCACCTGTGATGGGTTCCCCCTCCGGCAGGGTGCCGGAATGGGCTCCCGAGAGGTTTTTGGTGGCTACAGAGGCTTGCGGCGGCGGAACTCCTGATCTATCTTCTGTTCTGGAAGTTTTAGGGTATGTGAGTATATATGGGTGCAGGGGATACGTCGGTGGAGCTACGGGGACCCCTCGAGGTAGGGGGCGCACCCAGGGGGCGCCCCCTCCCTCGTGAGCACGTCCCGTATCTCCTGATGTGCACTCCAAGTCCATCGGGTGGCTTTCCTTCCAAAAATAACTTCTCCAGTTGATTTCGTTCCGTTTTGACTCCGTGTGATATTCCTTTTCCTCGAAACACTGAAATAGGCATAAAACAACAAATCTGGGCTGGGCCTCCGGTTAATAGGTTAGTCCCAAAAATAATATAAAAGTGGAAAATAAAGCCCATGATCATTCAAAACACATAGTAATATAGCATGAATGCTTCAAAATATATAGATACGTTGGAGACGTATCAGCAAGCGGCAGGGCAACGTGGTCGTGCAGGGTGGGAATCCGGCTGCCCCCGCCGAGAAGGCCCGCGCTTCAGGCGTCAATGCCGCTGCACCCCGGACGGTGGCGAAGAAGGTCGGCAAGGTCTCGGGCGTAAAGCGGAAGAAGATTCCGGCTACAAAGAAGTCGGCTCCTTCATCCACTCCCGCCGCCCTGGCAAGACGTTCCCCGGCGCTGCTTCCACCGCAAGCGAGGTGTTTGATGAAATGGCCGGAAGGTGTGCCTCTTCGGTCCCTTCAATTTTCTTTACTTTTCGCCATTTGCGGTAGCTCATGACTTGTTGTCGTTGACTATAGCGGTGGTTCGAACAATGCCACTGCCGAGTTCGTGAACTTGTTGGACACCAACGCCGTTGACATCGATCAAGCCTCATTCGCTGCATTCGATTACAATGAAACGGAGGGCGGCGTGGATGATCACATGGTGAAGAACAAGTGGAGGATATAGATGAGGGGGCGTATGAGCAATAGCAAACAAGAAAAAGCCAGAGGTCGAAGAACTACACGATCTTGGAAGGTCAAATCTTAATCGAAGCCTGGAGTGCGGTGTCTCTTGATGCTTGTGTTGGGGAACGTAGTAATTTCAAAAAAATTCCTACGCACACACGGGATCATGGTGATGCATAGCAACGAGAGGGGAGAGTGTGTCCATGAACCCTCGTAGACCGAAAGCGGAAGCGTAAGCACAACGCGGTTGATGTAGTCGTATGTCTTCACGATCCAACCGATCAAGTACCAAAGGCACAACACCTCCGAGTTCAACACACGTTCAACTTGATGACGTCCCTCGAACTCAAATCTAGCCGAGCTTTGAGGGAGAGTTCCGTCAGCACGACGACGTGGTGACGATGATGATGTTCTACCGACGCAGGGCTTTGCCTAAGCACCGCTATGATATTATCGAGGTGGATTATGGTGGAGGGGGGCACCGCACACGGCTAAGAGATCCAAGGGGTCAATTGTTGTGTCTATGGGGTTCCCCCCTCCTTCATATATAAAGGAGGGGAGGAGAGGGCCGGCCAGGAGGAGGAGGCGCGCCCAAGGGGGGAAGTCCTACTCCCACTGGGAGTAGGACTCCTCCTTTTCCTACTTGGAGAGGGAGAGGGAAGGAAGAGGAAGGAGGGAGGAAGGAAAGGGGGGGGGCTCCCAATTCGGATTGGGCTTGGGGGGTGCGCCCCCTCCCTTGCTCCTTTCCCCTCCTTTCTACTAAAGCCCATTAAGGCCCATATACCTCCCGGGGGTTCCGATAACGTCCCGGTGCTCCGGTATTATCCCGATCTCACCCGGAACCATTCTGGTGTCCAAATATGGTCATCCAATATATTGATCTTTATGTCTCGACCATTTCAAGACTCCTCGTCATGTCCGTGATCACATTCGGGACTCCGATTTACCTTCGGTACATCAAAACACATAAACTTATAATATAACCGTCATTGAACTTTAAGCGTGCAGACCCTACGGGTTCGAGAACTATGTAGACATGACCAAGACATGTCTCCGTTCAATAACCAATAGCGGAACCTGGATGCTCATATTGGCTCCCACATATTCTAAGAAGATCTTTATCGGTCAAACCGCATAACAACATACGTTGTTCCCTTTGTCATCGGTATGTTACTTGCCCGAGATTCGATCGTCGGTATCTCAATACCTAGTTTAATCTCGTTACCGGCAAGTCTCTTTACTCGTTCCGTAAAACATTGTCCCACAACTAACTCATTAGTTGCAATGCTTGCAAGGCTTATATTAATGTGCATTACCGAGTGGGCCCAGAGATACCTCTCCGACAATCGGAGTGACAAATCCTAATCTTGAAATACGCCATCCCAACAAGTACCTTCGGAGACACCTGTAGAGCACCTTTATAATCACCCAGTTACGTTGTGACGTTTGGTAGCACACAAAGTGTTCCTTCGGTAAACGGGAGTTGCATAATCTCATAGTCATCGGAACATGTATAAGTCATGAAGAAAGCAATAGCAATATACTAAACGATCAAGTGCTAAGCTAACGGAATGGGTCAAGTCAATCACGTCATTCTCTAATGATGTGATCCCATTAATCAAATGACAACTCATGTCTATGGCTAGGAAACTTAACCATCTTTGATTCAATGAGCTAGTCAAGTAGAGGCATACTAGTGACACTTTGTTTGTCTATGTATCCACACATGTACTAAGTTTTCGGTTAATACAATTCTAGCATGAATAATAAACATTTATCATGAAATAAGGAAATAAATAATAACTTTATTATTGCCTCTAGGGCATATTTCCTTCAGCTTGCACGGGTACTTCTCAAACCGCCAAGAGGTATTGGCAATACTTCTGCATGATGGCAAAGTATCCCAATAGGACTCCACGCACTTTCGGTCACTCCAAGGTCCTTGGGACGTGATCAAGCCGATTTGTAGTTGTTGGGCTGCTTGCTTGGAACAAGTTCGCAATGCCCCCCCCCC
>NC_041389.1:579491110-579513839 GCF_002162155.2 Triticum dicoccoides | reverse complement strand
GTGGAACCGTGGAATCCAACTATGTGAGTTCATGTTCCAAGTGATGAAAATCATTTGTAGCATTTAAAGTGATACAAATACGTGGAAGCTTCGGAAGGAAAATTCTTCAAACTAGAGCATTGTTTGGACTTGCTCAAAGAGTGCGAGAAGTGGAAGTTGATTGAAAAAGAATCCCCACCGAAGAGAGGTTCACTTACAAACATGGATGAAGATGAGGATGGCCCAAGAAATTTGAACAAGCCCGATGGCGCCAAGAAGACTAAGGAGAAGAGAAGAGGGAGCACGAAGCGTCGAGCTTGCGGGACAAGATTGATGTCATAGTGCAATCAAATGAGTTGATGTTGGCGAAGACGTTGGAGATTAAGAAAGAGTTGGCCGAGAAGAAGGCACAGGAGAAGCAGGAAAAATGGCAATTGCTGAAGGATGAGGGGTTGCGCAAAGCGGCCATTGAGGAGAGAAGAGCACATGTTGCTAAAAACAAAGCCATGTCCAAGTTGCTTGCCGAAGAGAACAAGATCATGACATTGAACCGCAATGACATGGATGACCTCACCAAAGAATGGCATGATATGGCAAGAAGAGAAATCTTGAATAGGAGAATGGTTGCATCGGCCAGCGTGTTATAGTGTCGGAGATGTTTTCTCAACGGGGTTTGTAACCAATGTCGCCGATGCGTTCAGTGCACCAGCCGATGATTTAGGTGCGGGAGTTGAAACAAGCGCCGGAGGTGGACTCGATGGTTCCGATGACCTCCATGGACTCGATGGCGCGGAGTGAAGATCGACCAAGATGATGCCGGACGTGGTCGTCACTTTTGCAAAACCATCTTTTGTGTTTGTCCTACAAAACTAAGCTTTTATTTGCGTGTGAACTGTGTTCTATTGTTTGAATTTGAACTCATTTGTCGGAATGTGAAATTCGATAAGTGGGTGTCTTCGATTTGCGGGTCGACACGGCGGTGCCCGAGCAGACCCAGCGTAGCCGACCCGTAAAAGAGCATATTCATCGAATATCCTTTTTTATGGGTCCGTTTTGCAGGGTCTGATTATGACCTTGCCCGTGCCAGCCCGTATATACCCTTTTCCACGAACTATAAACGGCTTATCCGGGTTGGGATTTTGCGGGGTTTGCTAGAGATGCTCTTAATCTTCTGCTTTGGCTCCAGACCCGTAATCTTGTATGTTTTCCAGGCCCTCTTGTTCATCGTTGATGCATGTGCTTCATCCTATTTCATGGTGTCGGTGATATCCTCGGCTTCATCCTTACCGCAATGATAGTTGTAGAGCCACGAGCCAATATGGGTAGTTAGAGCAACTCCAATGGGGCGACCCAAAACGGACGGTGATTTCGTCCATTTTTTGTCCGTTTGGGTCGGCCGCCTGCCTAGCGTCCGCCCTGAATTAGATATGAGTCGGCATGGCATCCAACGCGCCGACCCATATGTGTCGGCGTGGCTGCCTGGAACCCTATTTTTTTGCATGATTGCATAGTTTGAACCAAAATAAAATAATTTTGGACCGAACAAAATTGTATAGTTTATTACAAGCCAAATGAAAATAAAAAGGTCTCACATAGCTCTCACATAGTTTTGCTAACGATAAAAGAAGATACGTCTATTGGTTGCTGATAACCCGCAAGTATAGGGGGATCGCAACAGTTTTCGAGGGTAGAGTATTCAACCCAAGTTTATTAATTCGACACAAGGGGAGCCAAAGAATATTCTTAAGTATTAGCAGTTGAGTTGTCAATTCAACCACACCTGGATAACTTAGTATCTGTGGAAAATTATTTAGTAGCAATGTAATATGATAGTAATGGTAACAGTGGCAAAAGTAATGATAGCAATTTTGTAGTAATTGTAATAGTAGCAACGGTAAAGTAAATAAGCAAAGCACAATATGTGAAAAGCTCGTAGGCATTGGATCAGTGATGGATGATTATGTTGGATGCAATTCATCATGTAATAGTTATAACATAGGGTGACACAGAACTAGATCCAGTTCATCAATGTAATGTAGGCATGTATTCCGAATATAGTCATACGTGCTTATGGAAAAGAACTTGCATGACATCTTTTGTCCTACCCTCCCGTGGCAGCGGGGTCCTAATGGAAACTAAGGGATATTAAGGCCTCCTTTTAATAGAGTACCGGACCAAAGCATTAACACATAGTGAATACATGAACTCCTCAAACTACGGTCATCACCGAGAAGTATCCCGATTATTGTCACTTCGGGGTTGTCGGATCATAACACATAATAGGTGACTCTAGACTTGCAAGATAGGATCAAGAACTCACATATATTCATGAAAACATAATAGGTTCAGATCTGAAATCATGGCACTCGGGCCCTAGTGACAAGCATTAAGCATAGCAAAGTCATAGCAACATCAATCTCAGAACATATTGGATACTAGGGATCAAACCCTAACAAAACTAACTTGATTACATGGTAAATCTCATCTAACCCATCACCGTCCAACAAGTGGAGCATCATGAAATTGGTGATGGAGGATGGTTGATGATGACGACAGCGATGAATCCCCCTCTCCGGAGCCCCGAACGGACTCTAGATCAGCCCTCCCGAGAGAGATTATGGCTTGGCGGCGGCTCCGTATCGTGAAACGCGATGAAAATTTCTCCCTGATTTTTCTCTCCGCGAAACGGAATATATGAAGTTGGAGTTGAGGTCGGTGGGGCATCAAGGGGCCCACGAGATAGGGGGCGTGCCCAGGGGGAGGGGGCGCACCCCCACCCTCGTGGACAGGGTGTAGGCCCCCTGGCCTTGGTTCTTTCACCAATATTTTTTTATATTTTCCAAAAGTTATCTCCATGGATTTGCAGGACATTCCGAGAACTTTTGTTTCTGCACAAAAATAACACCATGGCAGTTCTGCTGAAAATAGCGTCAGTCCGGGTTAGTTCCATTCAATTCATGCAAATTAGAGTCCAAAACAAGGGCGAAAGTGTTTGGAAAAGTAGATACGACGGAGGCGTATCAACTCCCCCAAGCTTAAACCTTTGCTTGTCCTCAAGCAATTGAGTTGACAAACTGAAAGTGCTAAAGAAAAACTTTTACAAACTCTATTTGCTCTTGTTGTTGTAAATATGTAAAGCCAGCATTCAAGTTTTCAGCAAAGATTATGAACTAACCATATTCATAATAACACTAAGGTCTCATATTTACTCATATCAATGGCATAATCAGCTAGCGAGCAATAATAATAAAACTCGGATCACAACACTTTCTCAAAACAATCATAATATGATATAACAAGATGGTATCTCGCTAGCACTTTCTGAGACCGCAAAACATAAATGCAGAGCACCTTTAAAGATCAAGGAATGACTAAACATTGTAATTCATGGTAAAAGAGATCCACTCAAGTCATGCCCGAGATAAACTAATAGTAATGCATGCAAATGACAGTGTGCTCTCCAACGGGTGCTTTTTAATAAGAGGGTGATGACTCAACATAGAAGTAAATAGATAGGCCCTTCGCAGAGAGAAGCAGGGATTTGTAGAGGTGCCAGAGCTCAATTTTGAAATAGAGATGAATAACATTTTGAGTGGTATACTTTCACTGTCAACATAACAACTATGAGATCTCAATATCTTCCATGCTACACACATTATAGGCGGTTCCCAAACAGAATGGTAAAGTTTATACTCCCCCACCACCAACAAACATCAATCCATGGCTTGCTCGAAAGAACGAGTGCCTCCAACTAACAACAATCCTGGGGGAGTTTTGTTTGATTATTCTGATTTGCTTTGATCTTTTTGATCATGGGACTGGGCATCCCGATTACCAGCCATTTTCTCGTGAATGAGGAGTGGAGTCCACTCCTCTTGAGAATAACCCACCTAGCATGGAAGATACATACAACCCTAGTTGATACATGAGCTGCTCGAGCATACAAAACATAATTTCATTTGAAGGTTTGGAGTTTGGCACATACAAATTTACTTGGAACGGCAGGTAAATACCGCATATAGGAAGGTATGGTGGACTCATATGGAATAACTTTTGGGGTTTATGGAGTTTGGATGCACAAGCAGTATTTCCGCTTAGTACAAGTGAAGGCTAGCAAAAGACTGGGAAGCGACCAACTGAGAGAGCGACAACAGTGATGAACATGCATTAAAATTAATCAACACCGAGTGCAAGCATGAGTAGGATATAATCCACCATGAACATAAATATCGTGAAGGCTATGTTGATATTTGTTTCAACTACATGCGTGAACATGTGCCAAGTCGAGTCACTCAATGCATTCAAAGGAGGATACCACCCTATCATACCACATCACAACCATTTTAATAGCATGTCGACACGCAAGGTAAACCATTATAAGCTCCTAGCTAATTAAGCATGGCATAAGCAACTATAATCTCTAATTGTCATTGCAAACATGTTTATTCATAATAGGCTGAATCAGGAACGAGGAACTCATCATATTTACAAAAACAAGAGAGGTCAAGTTCATACCAGCTTCTCTCATCTCAATCAGTCCATCGTATATCGTAATTATTGCCTTTCAGTTGCACGACCATATGGTGTGTATAATAATAATAGTGCACGTGCATTGGACTAAGCTGGAATCTGCAAGCATTCAACTCAAGGGAGAAGACAAGGTAATTTGGGCTTTAAATTAGATCAATAATCATGCATATAAGAGCCACTAAGCATTTTAATTATGGTCTTCTACTCTTGACCCCCAAAGGAAAGAAAAGAAATAAAAGTATTTACACGGGAAAGCTCCCAACAAGCAAAAAGAAGAACGAGAAATCTTTTTGAGTTTTTCTTTTAATTTTTACTACAAGCATGGAAATTAAACTAACTAATTTTTTGGTTTTTCTTAAGGTTTATCAAACACACAAGAAGAAAGCAGGAAAAAGAAATTAAACTAGCATGGATAATACAATGAAAGAGTATGAGCACCGACACTAGAATGAGTGTGTGAACATGAATGTAAAGTCGGTGAGGAATATGTACTCCCCCAAGCTTAGGCTTTTCGCCTAAGTTGGTCTATGGCCATGGATAGCCTGGCTGTATCCGTAGTTGTAACCGGGGTCGTACTGAGATGCAGCAACCATTGCCTCCTGAGCTGCAGCCTTGCGGCGGGCTGCCTCCGCTCTTCTCTCGTACTCGTTTGCCTCCTCCCTGGTGACAACATATCTTCATTTTGCCTAATAATCAAAAAGGGTAGGAGCGGGGAGGGTAATATGGACAGCACGCCGTCTGTCAAAGATTAGTCGATATTGGAGGAATTGGTCATTCCTCTCAAGAAAATGATGACTAACCATGACATTATAATCTAAATAAGCGGGAAGCAACTCCGTATCATTTTCATGTATAGGTATATCAAGATAATTAGCCACACGGGTTGCATAAATTCCTCCAAACAAATCTCCAGCTAAACCATTATGATGACACCTACGCGCAACAATTGCCCCCAAGTTGTATTGTTTATCACCTAAGACAACACTCTTGAGAACACAAAGATCAGGAACACACATGTGACATGCTTCATCTTTACCATTAATGCATCTACCAATGAAGAGAACAAAATAATGTATAAGAGGAAAATGAATGCTCCCTATGGTAGCTTGTGCTATTTCTCTAGACTCTCCCACAATGATACTAGCAAGAAACTCTTTATATTCAGATTTACTAGGTTCATTAACACTTCCCCACTGCGGGAGTTTGCAAGCGGTAGTAAAATCTTCTAGGTCCATGGTATAAGATTTATCATAAATATCAAATAGGACACTTTGAGAATTGCGCGAGGATGTAAATTTAAACCTTCTCACAAATGAATCAGTTAAATATTTGTATTGAGGGCACTTATCTTGCATGAATTCCTCAAGGTCAGCATTACGCACATATTCATCGAATTCATTCTTGATGCCTGCTGCTACAATAAATTGCTCTGACGGCCATTCACAAGGCCGCACATCAGCTTCCCTTGGTGGTTTGTCATCCAGCTCACGTATCGCGAGCCTGGTGTTGGGGAACGTACCAGAAAATAAAAAATTGTACGCATCACCAAGATCAATCTATGGAGTCATCTAGCAACGAGAGAGATAGGAGTGCATCTACATACCCTTGTAGATCGCGAGCGGAAGCGTTCAAGAGAACGGGGTTGATGGAGTCGTACTCGTCGTGATCCAAGTCACCGATGATCCTAGCGCCGAACGGACGGCACCTCCGCGTTCAACACAAGTATGGTTGGGATAAATGTCTCCTCCTTCTTGATCCAGCAAGGGGGAAGGAGAGGTTGATGGAGATCCAGCAGCACGACGACGTGGTGGTGGAAGTAGCGGGGATCTCGGCAGGGCTTCGCCAAGCTCAGCGAGAGGGAGAGGTGTTACGGGGGGAGAGGGAGGCGCCAGGGGCTTGGGTGCGCAGTCCTCCCTCCCCCCTCTTTATAAAGGGGCCCTGGGGGGGCGCCGGCCCCTAGAAATCCAATCTCAAGGGGGGGGCGGCGGCCAAAGGGGGGAACTTGCCCCCCAAGTCAGGTGGGGCGCCCCCACCCCCAGGGTTTCCAACCCTAGGCGCAGGGGAGGCCCAAGGGGGGCGCACCAGCCCACCAGGGGCTGGTTCCCTTCCCACTTAAGCCCATGGGGCCCTCCGGGATAGGTGGCCCCACCCGGTGGACCCCCGGGACCCTTCCGGTGGTCCCGATACAATACCGGTGACCCCCGAAACTTTCTCGATGGCCGAAACTAGACTTCCTATATACAAATCTTTACCTCCGGACCATTCCGGAACTCCTCATGATGTTCGGGATCTCATCCGGGACTACAAACAACTTTCCGGTTACCGCATACTAATATCTCTACAACCCTAGCGTCACCGAACCTTAAGTGTGTAGACCCTACGGGTTCGGGAATCACGCAGACATGACCGAGACATCTCTCCGGCCAATAACCTGCAGCGGGATCTGAATACCCAAGTTGGCTCCCACATGTTCCACCATGATCTCATCAAATGAGCCACGATGTCAAGGATTCAAGTAATCCCGTATACAATTCCCTTTGTCAATCGGTACGTTACTTGCCCGAGATTCAATCGTCGGTATCCCAATACCTCGTTCAATCACGTTATCGGCAAGTCACTTTACTCGTACTGTAATGCATGATCGCGTGACCAACCACTTGGTCACATTGAGCACATTATGATGATGCATTACCGAGTGGGCCCAGAGATACCTCTCCGTCATACGGAGAGACAAATCCCAGCCTCGATCTGTGTCAACCCAACAGACACTTTCGGGGATACTTGTAGTATACCTTTATAGTCACCCAGTTACGTTGTGATGTTTGGTACACCCAAAGAACTCCTACGGTATCCGGGATTTACACGATCTCATGGTCTAAGAAAATGATACTTGACATCGGAAAAGCTCTAGCAAACGAACTACACAATCTTGTGCTATGCTTAGGATTGGGTCTTGTCCATCACATCATTCTCCTAATCATGTGATCCCGTTATCAAAGACATCCAATGTCCATAGTCAAGAAACCATGACTATCTGTTGATCAACGAGCTAGTCAACTAGAGGCTCACTAGGGACATGCTGTGGTCTATGTATTCACACATGTATTACGATTTCCGGATAACACAATTATAGCATGAATAATAGACAATTATCAAGAACAAGGAAATATAATAATAATCATTTTATTATTGCCTCTAGGGCATATTTCCAACAGTCTCCCACTTGCACTAGAGTCAATAATCTAGTTACATTGTGATGAATCGAACACCCATAGAGTTCTGGTGTTGATCATGTTTTGCTTGCGGAAGAGGTTTAGTCAACAGATCTGCGACATTCAGATCCGTATGCACTTTGCAAATATCTATGTCTCCATCTTGAACATTTTCACGAATGGAGTTGAAGCGACGCTTGATGTGCCTGGTCTTCTTGTGAAACCTGGGCTCCTTGGAAAGGGCAATAGCTCCAGTGTTGTCACAGAAGAGAGTGATCGGCCCTGACGCATTGGGTATGACTCCTAGGTCGGTGATGAACTCCTTCATCCAGATTGCTTCATGCGCTGCCTCTGAGGCTGTCATGTACTCCGCTTCACATGTAGATCCCGCCACGACGCTTTTCTTGCAACTGCACCATCTTACTGCCCCACCATTCAAAATATACACGTATCCGGTTTGTGACTTAGAGTCATCCAGATCTGTGTCGAAGCTAGCGTCGACGTAACCCTTTACGACGAGCTCTTCGTCACCTCCATAAACGAGAAACATATCCTTAGTCCTTTTCAGGTACTTCAGGATATTCTTGACCGCTGTCCAGTGTTCCATGCCGGGATTACTTTGGTACCTTCCTACCAAACTTACGACAAGGTTTACATCAGGTCTGGTACACAGCATGGCATACATAATAGACCCTATAGCCGAGGCATAGGGGATGACACTCATCTTTTCTCTATCTTCTCTCGTGGTCGGGCATTGAGCCGAGCTCAATTTCACACCTTGCAACACAGACAAGAACCCTTTCTTGGACTGATCCATATTGAACTTCTTCAATATCTTATCAAGGTATGTGCTTTGTGAAAGACCTATGAGGCGTCTCGATCTATCTCTATAGATCTTGATGCCTAATATGTAAGCAGCTTCTCCCAGGTCCTTCATTGAAAAACACTTATTCAAGTAGGCCTTAATGTTGTCCAAAAGTTCTATATCATTTCCCATCAAAAGTATGTCATCTACATATAATATGAGAAATGCTACAGAGCTCCCACTCACTTTCTTGTAAACGTAGGCTTCTCCATAAGTCTGTATAAACCCAAACGCTTTGATCATTTCATCAAAGCGAATGTTCCAACTCCGAGATGCTTGCGCCAGCCCATAGATGGAGCGCTGGAGTTTGCATACCTTGTTAGCATTCTTAGGATCGACAAAACCTTCCGGCTACATCATATACAATTCTTCCTTAAGATAGCCGTTAAGGAATGCCGTTTTGACGTCCATTTTCCATATCTCATAATCATAGTATGCGGCAATTGCTAACATAATTCGGACGAACTTCAACTTCGCTACGGGAAAGAAAGTCTCATCGTAGTCAACTCCTTGAACTTGCCGATAACCCTTCGCGATAAGTCGAGCTTTCTAGATGGTAACATTGCCATCCGTGTCTGTCTTCTTCTTAAAGATCCATTTATTTTCTATCGCTCGCCAATCATCGGGCAAGTCTGTCAAAGTCCATACTTTGTTTTCATACATGGATCCTATCTCGGATTGCATGGCTTCAAGCCATTTGTTGGAATCTAGGCCCGCCATCGCTTCTTCATAGTTCGAAGGTTCACCGTTGTCTAACAACATGATTTCCAAGACAGGGTTGCCATACCATTCTGGTGTGGAACGTGTCCTTGTGGACCTTCGAAGTTCAGTAGCAACTTGATCCGAAGTACCTTGATCATCATCACTAACTTCCTCTCTAGTCGATGCAGGCACCACAAGAACATCTTCTTGAGCTGTGCTACTTTCTGGTTCAAGAGGCAGTACTTCATCGAGTTCTACTTTCCTCCCACTTATTTCTTTCGAGAGAAACTCTTTCTCCAGAAAGGACCCGTTCTTGGAAACAAAGATCTTGCCTTCGGATCTAAGGTAGAAGGTATACCCAATGGTTTTCTTAGGGTATCCTATGAAGACGCATTTTTCCGACTTGGGTTCGAGCTTTTCAGGTTGAAGTTTCTTGACATAAGCATAGCATCCCCAAACTTTTAGAAATGACAGCTTAGGTTTCTTCCCAAACCATAATTCATACGGTGTCATCTCAACGGATTTAGAAGGTGCCCTATTTAAAGTGAATGTAGTTGTCTCTAGAGCGTATCCCCAAAATGATAGCGGTAAATCGGTGAGTGACATCATAGATCGCACCATATCCAATAGAGTGCGATTACGACGTTGGAACACACCGTTACGCTGAGGTGTTCCAGGCGGCGCGAGTTGTGAAACAATTCCACATTTCCTTAAGTGCGTACCAAATTTGTGACTTAAATATTCTCCTCCATGATCTGATCGTAAGAACTTTATTTTTCGGTCACGTTGATTCTCTACCTCATTCTGAAATTCCTTGAACTTTTCAAAGGTCTCAGACTTGTGTTTCATCAAGTAAACAAACCCATATCTACTCAAGTCATCAGTGAGGATGAGAACATAACGATAGCCTCCGCGAGCCTCAACGCTCATTGGACCGCGCACATCAGTATGTATGATTTCCAATAAGTTGGTTGCTCGATCCATTGTTCCGGAGAACGGAGTCTTGGTCATTTTACCCATGAGGCATGGTTCGCATGTGTCAAATGATTCGTAATCAAGAGACTCCAAAAGTCCATCAGCATGGAGCTTCTTCATGCGTTTGACACCAACGTGACCAAGACAGCAGTGCCACAAGTATGTGGGACTATCGTTATCAACCTTACATCTTTTGGTATTCACACTATGAATATGTGTAACATCACGTTCGAGATTCATTAGGAATAAACCATTGACCAGCGGGGCATGACCATAAAACATATCTCTCGTATAAATAGAACAACCATTATTCTCGGATTTAAAGGAGTAGCCATCTCATATTAAACGAGATCCAGATACAATGTTCATGCTCAAAGCTGGCACTAAATAACAATTATTGAGGTTTAAAACTAGTCCCGTAGGTAAATGTAGAGGTAGCGTGCCGACGGCAATCACATCGACCTTGGAACCATTCCCGACGCGCATCGTCACCTCGTCCTTCGCCAGTCTCCGCTTGTTCCGTAGCTCCTGTTTTGAGTTACAAATATGAGCAACCGCACTGGTATCAAATACCTAGGATCTACTACGAGTACTGGTAAGGTACACATCAATTACATGTATATCACATATACCTTTGGTGTTCCCGGCCTTCTTGTCCGCTAAGTACTTGGGGCAATTCCGCTTCCAGTGTCCGCTTCCCTTGCAATAAAAGCACTCGGTCTCAGGTTTGGGTCCATGCTTTGGCTTCTTCCCGGCAACTGGCTTACCGGGCACGGCAACTCCCTTGTCGTCCTTCTTGAAGTTCTTCTTACCCTTGCCTTTCTTGAAACTAGTGGTTTTATTGACCATCAACACTTGATGTTCCTTTTTGATTTCCACCTCCGCTGATTTCAGCATTGAAAATACCTCAGGAATAGTTTTCACCATCCCCTGCATATTGTAGTTCATCACAAAGCTCTTGTAGCTAGGTGGGAGCGACTAAAGGATTCTGTCAATGATCGCCTCATCCGGGAGGTTAATGTCCAGCTGGGACAAGCGGTTGTGCAACCCAGACATTTTGAGTATGTGCTCACTAACAGGACTATTTTCCTCCATCTTACAACTGTAGAACTTGTCGGAGACTTCATATCTCTCGACCCGGGCATGAGCTTGGAAAACCATTTTTAGCTCTTCGGACATCTCATATGCTTCGTGTTCCTCAAAACGCTTTAGAGCCCCGGTTCTAAGCTGTAAAGCATGCCACACCGAACGAGGGAGTAGTCATCAACACGCGACTGCCAGGCGTTCATAACATCTTGAGTTGCGGGGAAAACGGGTGCTTTGCCTAGCGGTGCATCTAGGACATATGCTCTTTTGGCAGCTATGAGGATGATCCTCAAGTTCCGGACCCAGTCCGTGTAGTTGCTGCCATCGTCTTTCAGCTTGGTTTTCTCTAGGAACGCGTTGAAGTTGAGGGCAACATTAGCGTGGGCCATTTGATCTACAAGACATATTGCAAAAGTTTTAGACTAAGTTCATGATAATTAAGTTCATCTAATCAAATTATTTAATGCACTCCCACTCAGATAGACATCCCTCTAGTCATCTAAGTGATCCATGATCTGAGTCAACTAGGCCGTGTCCGATCATCACGTGAGACGGACTAGTCATCATCGGTGAACATCTTCCTGTTGATCGTATCTTCTATACGACTCATGTTCGACCTTTCGATCTCTTGTGTTCCGAGTCCATGTCTGTACATGCTCGGCTCATCAAGTCAACCTAAGTGTTTTGCATGTGTAAATCTGTCTTACACCCGTTGTATGTGAACTTTAGAATCTATCACACCCGATCATCACGTGGTGCTTCAAAACAACGAACTTTCGCAACGGCGCACAGTTAGGGGGAACACTTTCTTGAAATTATTATGAGGGATCATCTTATTTACTACCGTCGTTCTAAGCAAATAAGATGCAAAAACATGATAAACATCAGATGCAACCAAATAGTGACATGATATGGCCAATATAATTTTGCTCCTTTTGATATCCATCTTCGGGGCGCCATTATCATCATCATCACCGGCATGACACCATGATCTCCATCATCATGATCTCCATCATCGTGTCTTCATGAAGTTGTCACGCCAACGATTACTTCTACTACTATGGCTAACGATTTAGCAATAAAGTAAAGTAATTACATGGCGTTATTCAATGACACGCAGGTCATACAATAATTAAGACAACCCCTATGGCTCCTGCCGGTTGTCATACTCATCGACATGCAAGTCATGACTCCTATTACAAGAACATGACTAATCTCATACATCACATATATATCATTCATCACATCCTTTTGGCCATATCACATCACAAGGCATATGCTGCAAAAACAAGTTAGACGTCCTCTAATTGTTGTTGCATGTTTTTACGTGGCTACAATAGGGTTCTAGCAAGACCGTTTCTTACCTATGTCAAAACCACAACGTGATATGCCAATTTCTATTTACCCTTCGTAAGGACCCTTTTCATCGAATCCGATCCGACTAAAGTGGGAGAGACAGACACCCTCTGGCCACCTTATGCAACTAGTGCATGTCAGTCGGTGGAACCTGTCTCACGTAAGCGTATGTGTAAGGTCGGTCCGGGCCGCTTCATCCCACGATGCCGCCGAAACAAGATAAGACTAGTGGTGGCAAGTAAATTGACAACATCTACGCCCACAACAAAATTGTGTTCTACTCGTGCATAGAAACTACACATAGACCTAGCTCATGATGCCACTGTTGGGGAACGTAGCAGAAAATAAAAATTTCTACGCATCACCAAGATCAATCTATGGAGTCATCTAGCAAAGAGAGAGATAGGAGTGCATCTACATACCCTTGTAGATCGCGAGTGGAAGCGTTCAAGAGAACGGGGTTGATGGAGTCGTACTCGTCGTGATCCAAATCACCGATGATCCTAGCGCCGAACGGACGGCACCTCCGCGTTCAACACACGTACGATTGGGAGAAACGTCTCCTCCTTCTTGATCCAGCAAGGGGGAAGGAGAGGTTGATGGAGATCCAGCAGCACAACGGCGTGGTGGTGGAAGTAGCGGGGATCTCGGTAGGGCTTCGCCAAGCTCAGCGAGAGGGAGAGGTGTTACGGGGGGAGAGGGAGGCGCCAGGGGCTTGGGTGTGCAGCCCTCCCTCCCCCTTCTTTATATAGGGGCCCTGGGGGGCGCCGGCCCCTAGAGATCCAATCTCAAGGGGGGGGGGGCAAAGGGGGGAACTTGCCCCCCAAGTCAGGTGGAGCGCCCCCACCCCCAGGGTTTCCAACCCTAGGCGCAGGGGGAGGCCAAGGGGGGCGCACCAGCCCACCAGGGGCTGGTTCCCTTCCTACTTCAGCCCATGGGGCCCTCCGGGATAGGTTGTCCCAACCGGTGGACCCCCGGGACCCCTCCGGTGGTCCAGGTACAATATCGGTGACCCCCGAAACTTTCCCGGTGGCCGAAACTGGACTTCCTATATACAAATCTTTACCTCCGGACCATTTTGGAACTCCTCATGACGTCCCGGATCTCATCCGGGACTCCGAACAACTTTCGGGTTACCGCATACTAATATCTCTACAACCCTAGCGTCACCAAACCTTAAGTGTGTAGACCCTACGGGTTCGGGAATCACGCAGACATGACAAAGACAGCTCTCCGGCCAATAACCAGCAACGGGATCTGGATACCCATGTTGGCTCCCACATGCTCCACGATGATCTCATCGAATGAACCATGATGTCGAGGATTCAAGTAATCCCGTATACAATTCCCTTGGTCAATCGGTACGTTACTTGCCCAAGATTCGATCGTCGGTATCCCAATACCTCATTCAATCTTGTTACCAGCAAGTCACTTTACTCGTACTGTAATGCATGATCCCGTGACCAACCACCTGGTCACATTGAGCTCATTATGATGATGCATTACCGAGTGGGCCCAGAGATACCTCTCTGTCATACGGAGTGACAAATCCCAGTCTCGATCTGTGTCAACCCAACAGACACTTTCGGGGATACCTGCAGTATACCTTTATAGTCACCCAGTTACGTTGTGACGTTTGGTACACCCAAAGCACTCCTACGGTATCCGGAAGTTACATGATCTCATGGTCTAAGGAAATGATACTTGACATTGGAAAAGCTCTAGCAAACGAACTACACGATCTTGTGCTATGCTTAGGATTGGGTCTTGTCCATCACATCATTCTCCTAATGATGTGATCCCGTTATCAATGACATCCAATGCCCATAGTCAGGAAACCATGACTATCTATTGATCAACGAGCTAGTCAACTAGGGGCTCACTAGGGACATGTTGTGGTCTATGTATTCACACATGTATTATGATTTCCGGATAACACAATTATAGCATGAATAATAGACAATTATCATGAACAAGGAAATATAATAATAATCATTTTATTATTGCCTCTAGGGCATATTTCCAACACCTTGGTACATTTTCCTGAACATATTTCTTCCTCTGAAATTTTTAGTAACTTCAAAATAAAAGTGAATCAAACTAAACAAGATTGATAGCAACTACTCCCATAAGTGCCTAGAGCCTATATCATGCATTAGAATTACTTGGGACCTCATAAATTTAACATGCAAGCTCAAGAACAGGGTCACCAAGGTAGCAAGATTTTGCAATGAATAAAGCACTAGAACAAAAACTAATTGGATCATTGGAGGAGTCACATACCAAGCAACAATCACCCAAAGCTGTTTTGTGAATGGAGCTTTGAGCAAGGAGATCGAAAATCACAGCAAAATGAGCTAGAACTCGTGCTTGAGCTGGATGGGGATTTTTGGGAGGAAGATGGAGTGTGTGGGTGCAGGAATAAGTGGAGGGGAACCACCATGGGCCCACGAGGCAGGGGGCGCGCCTTGTAGGTGTGGGCGTGCCCTGGACCCTCGCGGCCAGGTGCTTGCTCCCCCTGCTGTGTTCTCGGTGCTAAATATTCTCAACTACTCCAAAAAAACATATTAAATTGGCATGGCATTTGGAGAACTTTTATTTTCGGGATATTTTTTATTGCATGGATAATTCAAAAAACAGATAAAATATTCTATTTCTACTTTATTTATTCTAAGTAACAGAGAGTAAAGAGAGGGTACAGAAGGTTGTGCCTTCTAACTTCATCCATCTCATGTTCATCAAAAGGAATCCACTGACAAGGTTGATCAAGTCTTGTTAACAAACTCATTCCGAATCACATACAACCGGAGAAATTTTGAAGTGACACTAGGTTACCTCAACGGGGATATGAACATCCCCAATAATAAGACTATCATACCTTTTCTTTGCAGTAGGGAGAGGAAATTAAAAACCTCCAAATATAATTGATGGAATTTTCCTAATAGAATTTATGCTGTGAACTTGAGGTTGTTTCCTCGGAAAGTGTACCGTATGCTCATTACCATTAACATGAAAGGTGACATTGCCTTTATTGCAGTCAATAACAGCACCTGCAGTATTTAAAAAGGGTCTTCCAAGGATAATCAACATACTATCATCCTCAGGAATATCAAGAATGACAAAGTCTGTTAAGATAGTAACATTTGCAACAACAACATGCACGTCCTCACAAATGCCGACAAGTATAGCAGTTGATTTATCAGCCATTTGCAAGGATATCTCAGTAGGTGTCAACTTACTTAATTCAAGTCTACGGTATAAGGAAAGAGGGATAACACTGACACCGGCTCCTAAATCACATAAGGCAGTTTTAACATAATTTCTTTTTATGGAGCATGGTATAGTGGGTACTCCGGGATCACCAAGTTTCTTAGCTATTCCACCCTTAAAGGTATAGTTGGCAAGCATGGTGGAGATTTCAGCTTCGGGTATTTTCCTTTTATTTGTAATGATATCTTTCATGTATTTTGCATAAGGTTTTTTTTTGAGAATATCGATTAAGCTCGTGCATAAGAAAGCAGGTCTAATCATTTCAGCCAAGTGCTCAAAGTACTCATCATCCTTTTTCTTGGATGGTTTAGGAGGAAAAGGCATGGGTTTCTGAACCCATGGGTTTCTTTCCCTACCATGTTTCCTAGCAACAAAATCTTTCTTATCATAACGTTGATTTCTTGATTGTGGGTTATCAAGATCAACAACAGGTTCAATTTCTATATCGTTGTTATTTCTAGGTTGAGCATCTATATGAACATCATTATTAGCATTATCATTAGGTTCATGTTCATCTCCGTATTGTGTTTCAGCATCAGAGATAGAATTATCATAAGAATTCTCAGGTGTTTCTACATTAGGTTCACTAGAAGCATGCAAAGTCCTATCATTTTTCTTTTTCTTCTTGTTAGAAGGACTAGGATCATCTAAATTATTCCTCTGAGAATCTTGTTCAATTCTCTTAGGGTGGCCTTCAGGATACAAAGGTTCCTGAGTCATTTTACCAGTTCTAGTAGCCACTCTAACAACAAAATCATGTTTATTATTTAATTCATCTAGCAATTCATTCTGAGCCTTAAGTACTTGTTCAGTTTGAGTGGTGACCATAGAAACATGTTTACTCGTGAGTTTAAGTTCACCCTTAACTCTAGACATATAATCACTTGAGCATCCAATAATATAAGCATTATTTTTCAATTGTCTACTAACATAATCATTGAAATTTGCTTGTTTATCCATAAAATCATCAAATTCATCTAAGCATTGGCTAGCAAACTTAGTAGACGGGATTTCAACTTTATCATATCTATAAAGAGGGTTTACCTTCACTACCCGTGTCTGGTTATCAAGACCTTGTATTTCTTTAGGTGGTATATTGGGGCCATGAATTTCTTCAACAGGAGGTAAATTTTTAACATCTTCGGCTTTAATACCTTTCTCTTTCATAGACTTCTTTGCCTCTTGCATATCTTTAGGACTGAGAAATAGAACACCCCTCTTCTTTGGAGTTGGTTTAGGAATAGGATTTGGCTCAGGAAGAGTCCAATTATTTACATTAGTCAACATATTATTCAATAACAATTCAGCTTGGTCAACTGTTCTTTCCCTGAAAACACAACCAGCACAACTATCCAAGCGGTCCTTGGAAGCATCGGTTTTTCCATTATAGAAGATATCAAGTATTTCATTTTTCTTAAGAGGATAATCAGGCAAAGAATTAAGTAATCGGAGAAGCCTCCCCCAAGCTTGTGGGAGACTCACTTCTTCAATTTGCACAAAATTATATATTCCCCGCAAGGCAGCTTGTTTCTTATGAGCAGAGAAATATTTAGCAGAGAAGTAATAGATCATATCCTACGGACTACGCACACAACCAGGATCAAGAGAATTAAACCATGTTTTAGCATCACCCTTTAATGAGAAAGGAAATATTTTAAGGATATAGTAATAGCGAGATTTCTCATCATTAGTTAACAGGGTGGCTATATCATTTAACTTAGTAAGATGTGCCACTACAGTTTCAGATTCAGTGCCATAGAAAGGATTAGATTCAACTAAAGTAATTATCTCAGGATCAACAGAGAATTCATAATGCTTATCAGCAACAAAGATAGGTGAAGTAGCAAAAGTAGGGTCATGTTTCATTCTAGCATTCAGAGTCTTTTGTTTCAGTTTAGCTAATAATTTCTTAAGATCCGATCTATCATTGCAAGCAACAAAATCTCTAGCAGTTTCTTCATCCATAACATAACCCTCAGGAACAACAAGCAATTCATATTTAGGGGGATAACCTTCATCATCACTATCATCAATATTATCAGTTTCAATAATTTCATTCTCCCTAGCTCTAGCAAGTTGTTCATCAAGAAATTCACCTAATGGCACAGTAGTATCAAGCATAGAAGTAGTTTCATCATAAGTATCATGCATAGCAGAAGTGGCATCATCAATAACATGCGACATATCAGAATTCATAGCAGTAGCGGGTTTAGGTGTCGCAAGTTTACTGATAACGGAAGGAGAATCAAGTGCAAAGTTAGATGGCAGTTCCTTACCTCCCCTCGTAGTCGAGGGAAACTTTTTAGTTCTTTGATCTTTCAAGTTCTTCATAGTGATCAGCAGATATAAATCCCAAGTGACTCAAATAATAGAGCTATGCTCCCCGGCAACGGCGCCAGAAAATAGTCTTGATAACCCGCAAGTATAGGGGATCGCAACAGTTTTCGAGGGTAGAGTATTCAACCCAAATTTATTGATTCGACACAAGGGGAGACAAAGAATATTCTTAAGTATTAGCAGTTGAGTTGTCAATTCAACCACACCTGGATAGCTTAGTATCTGCAGCAAAGTATTTAGCAGCAAAGTAATATAATAGTAATGGTAACAGTGGCAAAAGTAACGATAACAGTTTTGTAGTAATTGTAACAGTAGCAACGGTAAAGTAAATAAGCAAAGCACAATACGTGAAAAGCTCGTAGGCATTGGATCAGTGATGGATGCTTATGTCGGATGCAATTCATCATGTAATAGTTATAACATAGGGTGACACAAAACTAGCTCCAGTTCATCAATGTAATGTAGGCATGTATTCCGAATATAGTCATACGTGCTTATGGAAAAGAACTTGCATGACATCTTTTGTCCTACCCTCCCGTGGCAGCGCGGTCCTAATGGAAACTAAGGGATATTAAGGCCTCCTTTTAATAGAGTACCGGACCAAAGGATTAACACATAGGGAATACATGAACTCCTCAAACTACGGTCATCACCGAGAAGTATCCTGATTATTGTCACTTCGGGGTTGTCGGATCATAACACATAATAGGTGACTATAGACTTGCAAGATAGGATCAAGAACTCACATATATTCATGAAAACATAATAGGTTTAGATCTGAAATCATGGCACTCGGGCCCTAGTGACAAGCATTAAGCATAGCAAAGTCATAGCAACATCAATCTTAGAATATAGTGGATACTAGGGATCAAACCCTAACAAAACTAACTTGATTACATGGTAAATCTCATCCAACCCATCAGCGTCCAGTAAGCATATGATGGAATTACTCGCGCACGGCGGTGATCATCATGAAATTGGTGATGGAGGATAGTTGATGATGACGACAGCGACGAATCCCCCTCTCCGGAGCCCCGAACGGACTCCAGATCAGCCCTCCCGAGAGAGATTAGGGCTTGGCGGCGGCTCCGTATCATAAAATGCGATGAGACTTTCTCCCTGGTTTTTTTCTCCGCGAAACGGAATATATGGAGTTGGAGTTGAGGTTGGTGGGGCATCAGGGGGCCCACGAGACAGGGGCGCGCCCAGGGGGAGGGGGCGCGCCCCCCACGCTCCTGGACAGGGTGTGGGCCCCCTGTCCTTGATTCTTTTGCCAATATTTTTTTATATTTTCCAAAAGTCATCTCCGTGGATTTGCAGGACATTCCGAGAACTTTTATTTCTGCACAAAAATAAAACCATGGCAGTTCTGCTGAAAACAGCGTCAGTCCAGGTTAGTTCCATTCAATTCATGCAAATTATAGTCCAAAACAAGGGCAAAAGTGTTTGGAAAAGTAGATACGACGGAGACGTATCAGTTGCCAACATGAGCCCACGTATGCTCAAACAAATCATTTTGCAGTTGCACGTGAGTTTCCCAATCACACATGTCTTGATGAAATTGGGTGAACTGTTCAAACATTGCCGCTACTCCATGCTCAGGCACAACATTCTCACCCTGAAACTGAAACCCTTGATCATACAGACATTCCGGGTGCTCGTCTTCTACGATCATATTATGCATGATCACACAAGCAGCCATCACCTCCCACAGTTTCTGCGTGCTCCAGGTATTAGCAGGATACCGAACTATGCCCCATCGAGATTGCAAAACACCAAAGGCACGCTCGACATCCTTCCTAGCACTCTCTTGCTCTGGGGAAAATATTTTCCTCTTCTCTCCGACAAGGTTGGGTATTGTCTTGACAATAGTGGTCCACTGAGGATAGATACCGTCACCTAGATAGTATCCTTTGTCGTAGGTGTAGCCGTTGATAGTAAAGTTCACCGGTGGGCTGTTGCCTTCGGCAAGCCTAGCAAACACCAGCGAGTGCTGAAGCACATTGATATCATTGTGTGATCCGGCCAGGCCAAAGAAAGAGTGCCAGATCCAGAGATCTTGAGATACCACGGCCTCAAGTATGACAGTGCAAGCCCTGGCATGGCCCTTATACTGCCCTTTCCAAGCAGAAGGGCAGTTCTTCCACTGCCAATGCATGCAGCCTATGCTACCAAGCATCCCTGGGAAGGCCCTGCTGGCATTCATCGTCAACAAACGGGTTGTGTCTTCAGCAGTCGGCTCTCTCAAGTACTCAGGGCCAAACACAACAATAACAGCCTTGCAGAACTTATACAGGGACTCTAGGCAAGTAGACTCGCTCATACGGATGTACTCGTCAATGAGATCACCGGGCACTTCGTATGCAAGCATCCGGATGGCGGCAGTGCATTTCTGATAAGAGGAAAAACCAATCTTGCCAACGGCATCCTCTTTGCACTCAAAATAGTCATCATAGCCGACCACCCCCTCTCTAATACGGTTGAAAACATGCCTACTCATACGGAAACAACGGCGGAGTTTCTGATGTTTGAACAATGGGTTTGTTGTATCAAAGTAGTTCTTCCAAAGAAGGAAATGCCCGCTCTCTTGGTTGCGGTTCAATGCCGGAAGGTGGCCCGGAATGGAGCCACGGAAAATGGCCACTGGCTGTTGAGGTGGTGATGGAGCAACACGGCAACCAATATCTCTTCCTTGTCATCGGAGAATGAATCGTCGGAGTCGCAAAGAAAATTGTGAAAAAAGAACTCGTCGGCAGAGTTCATTTTGCACCTTGGCAAACTGTCGAACAGCTTGCGGGCGTCGGTGAAGGAGACAGCCGGCGAAGGGAGTCGCGGCGCGCACAGACCAGCTAGCTGTCCTGCCGGCGTCCGACGAGCGTGCCGGTGAGGATCTGGCCGGGCGGCAAGGCGACTTCTTGGTCGGGAGCGGCTGTGTGATGGGGGCGCGGGGGGTGGGAAGCAGTCGGCTCCTCGGCGGCAAGACGGCGGTGGCGGACGATGTGGGAGTGGGCGGCGTAGCTGGGCGGATGTGGAGGCCCCGGCAGCTGGCAGAGGCACCGGCAAAAAATGAGCGGCGGCGGCGACGACGACAGAGGAGGAGGGCGAGGGTTGCTGTTGGATGGGGGAGGGCAATGTGACACAGACCAGCGGGCCCGGGGGAGGAGACGGCGAGCGTGTGCGCATCCGTCGCGTGTCCGCGCTGACACAAATCCGGCTCAAAAATGGGTCGGGAATGGGTCGCTCGAGGACAAAAAGCGGGCGCGCATCCGTTTGAATCGGCGCGTTGGACCGTCTTTTCTGTCCGCACTGAACCAAACAGACGACAGCGGACGAAATAGGTCACCCTGTTGGAGTTGCTCTTAGAATGCATCGCCGGATATTTGCGATGTGGCCACATTGCTGGTGGACACCAGAGCACCGGCTTCTTCGAGACAAGCCTCCTCAAATCAGCGACGATGGCGTGGAAGCTATTCTGGTGACTGAAACAACCTTTGTGCCCTACGCGTGGATCGTCCAACAACGGCGATCGGTGTGCGTGTGCTTGCTGGATTATCGTGCATCTTTAATTTCAACTGGGTTGTTTATATGTCATTTGATGCTTTTTTAATATCAATACAGACACACGCGTTCATATACATGCGCATACACTCATCCCTATAAACGCACACACGCCACTAGTAGAAAAGGGGCCAATGGTCCAGGCCGGTCCAGCCCATTAGTCCCGGTTCAATCCAGAACCGGGACCAATGGGGGCATTGGACCCGGTTCGTGAGCCCCAGGGGCCGGCCGGGCCACATGGGTCATTGGTCCCAGTTCGTCTGGACCTATTGGTCCCGGTTGGTGGCACGAACCGGGACCAATGGCCCTCGCTCCTAGCCCACCACCATTGGTCCCGGTTGGTGGCCTGAACCGGGACCAAAGGACGACCATTAGTCCCGGTCCATTCCACCAACCGGGACTAAAGGGTTGGTCCTCGTTGCGGCCAAAGTTTAATCCCACCTCGCCAACCGGAGGGGAATCAGACCGGTTTATAAGCCCCTCCCTCTCTGCCTTATTGAGCTCCTCTGAAAATGAAAATGGATGCCCTTATATAGGGAATTTAGGCTAAATTCATACGAATTTCTCTTGAAATTTGTTATGAATTTAATTTGAATTTCCTCTATAAGCGCATCTATGCTCATTTCTGAGTAGCTTTTTATATAGTTTTTTTTTCTTTTCTTTTCTGTTATGTTTATTTTTTTCTTTTTATTTCTGAGTTGTAATAAGTCATTAAAAATAAGCATCTATGCTCATTTTTTAGTAAAGTTAATCATAACTATTTTTTCTTCTATTTATTTTTGAATTGTAATAAGTCATTAAAAATAAGCATCTACGCTCATATTTTAGTAAAGTTAATTACAACTACTTTCTTTTCTTT
>NC_041389.1:579489689-579490809 GCF_002162155.2 Triticum dicoccoides | reverse complement strand
TTTCAGCTATATTTATTTTTTTATTTTTATTTCTTAGTTGTAATAAGTCATTAAAAATAAGCATATATGCTCATTTTTTAGTAAAGTTAATCATAACTATTTTTTCATCTTTTTATTTCTGAGTTGTAATAAGTCCTTAAAAATAAGCATCTATGCTCCTTTTTTAGTATAGTTAATCACAACTATTTTTTGCTTCAATTCATTTTTGAGTAGTTTTCTATATAGTTTTTTTTCTTTTCAGCTATATTTATTTTTTTTCTTTTTATTTCTCAGTTGTAATAAGTCATTAAAAATAAAAAAGAGACGCAATGCTTGTTAATTTGCTTCAAGCCTTTCGGAATAGTGTCAACTGCACTGCACATAGCTCTGTGTAGTCTACCGTATTCCTCAAGGCTTGAAGCTAACCAACGTGCAGGAGCATTGAGCCTCTTCGTCATCGTCTCTGCACTCAGGGCTTATAAACAGCTGCGAGTGCCTCTCGCTTGGCGAGGTGGGACTAAAAAAACAGCTGCAGGAAGAATCAAAATAAAATAAATAAAATAAAAAAGTGCCACCTAAAGGGCTACCACGGCCTGAATACGACTAGAAACCCAACAATGGGCCAGGATTCAGGCCCGCAATAGGCCCAATAGGCCAACATGCACATATAGTGCGTTTAGGCCCGTAAGCCTGCATTTGAGAGGAGCTCGAGAGGGCAGCGGGATTGGTGCTTATAAACCACTCTCGAGCTCCCTCAGCTAGCGAGGTGGGACTAAACTTACGTGCCGCGACGCGGGCAGCACATGGCCTTTAGTCCCGGTTGGTGGCACCAACCGAAACTAAAGGGTTGCATTGGTACCGGTTCTCCCGGTTGGAGCCACCAACCGGGACCAAAGGTCTTCGTTTCCCGCCCTTTGGGCTGCTGAAAAGAGGCCTTTGGTCCCTGTTGGTGGCTCCAACTGGGACTAAAGGGGCCATTGGTCCCGGTTGGTGCCATGAACCGGGACCGATGCTCTTCGTATATATACAAGACTTGGCAGTTTTCGATCTCTCCTGCTCCACTCATGTCGCCGCGCGTCTCCCTGCCGCCACCTCGCCGTCGCCGTCGCCGCCCCGCCCTGCCACGCCCCGAAGCCGTCGC
>NC_041389.1:579483342-579488967 GCF_002162155.2 Triticum dicoccoides | reverse complement strand
TTTTGTTAGATTAGATGTGTAGTAATTTTGATATGTAGGTCATAGATCTTTTTTGTTAGATTAGATTTTTTTTTGTTAGATTAGATTAGGTGTGTAGTAATTAATTTTGTTCATAGAATTTTAATGATTTTTTTGTATATAGTTTAGATGTGTAGTAATAAGAAGTAGTTTATATATAGTTATTAGATTAGATGTGTAGCAATTAATGATTTTTTTGTTAGATTAGATGTGTAGTAATAAGAAGTAGCTAGTTTATATATAGTTGAACTAGCTAGTTGATTTAATAAACTAATTTATTTTACTATATATAGAAGTAGTTTGTTTTTAGCAAGTGCTTAGTAGTTGAACTACATAGTTGATTTAATTAATAAAACTACTTTTATTTAACTATATAAAGAAGTAGTTGCCGCATCGACGTCGGCGATGCCTATCCCGCATCCTCGTCGTCGTCGACTCGGCGGTGGAGGCCTGCTTGATCAGGGCCATGTTCGGGACTGGGCTCCGCCGGGCTGGTATTGGGAGGTGCTACCTTCCGGGGGACGTAGATTGGTGAGGAGGTAGCCCGTTGTTAACCCGATCCTTGTTTGGTGGCGGTCGCGTGGGCCAGTGACGGTGGTGAGGCATCCGGACACCGCGGAGGTGGTACGTCACCGTGTCAGCGAGGAGGACGAGCACGTCCGTCGCTACATGGTTGCATTGGAGGGCAGATTCGACAATACCTGGCAGGTTCTTCAGGGATCTCACTGGAGCTATGATCCTGTGATGGTTCCTTATCTTTGGGTGTCCACCGCTCGCGTCGATACCCGTCGGGCGCTACGGTTCTAGTTGTATTAGTGATAATATTCGATGATGTACGGTTTTAATTATTGAATGCATGCTAATTTGAATACTATACTTTATTTTATGATTTGGTTTTGCTTATTTTATGATTTGGTTTTGCTTATTGAATGCTCATATTGGATAAGTTCTCCTTCATTCCCGTGTGCTAGACAATTTGATATAATAATGCATTCGGGAATGAAAGGAGGAGCTACGTACATCGATCATCGATAGTCAACCCATGATTAATAATAACGATCTAGTTTAATATTTGAATTATGAACGTCGGCCGGAAATGTCGTACTCATCGAACGACGAAAACCGCTCGGGGGAGTGCGACTGGTGCCACGACGACCGAGGAATCTGCGACAGGTTCATTGTGGTGGACGAAGATCATCGCTTCAACATTAAGCTCGAGGAGACCTTCGATGTTCATACGGTACGCAACCGACGATAAAAGTTTTTTTCATAATTACTCATGACTTCAATTATTTTAATCATGACAATATTTTTCATCTTTTCCAATTCGACTAGCTTATCCCATGCTTTGCAAGGCGCTATGTCTTGGAGAGGATGGATTTTGAAGACCATGAAAGTTTCGAAACCAAAAAAATTATCCTAAGTACCCATCATGGTGTGGATTTTCAAGTAAAGCTGTACAATGCTCAGAGTGTAACCAATTTTGGTTGCAAAAATTGGGAAGCACTTTGGAAGATGTATAGTTTTGATCAGGGTATGCTTGTTACCATGGATCTTGGTGATCCTACAATCGAGCAAGAGAGACCTACGGTTTTCGTCCTTGTGGATACACCTTCAATTCTTCCCCCATGTGAGCTTAACATAGTTATTAAGTAATTTATATTGTTTATTTCAAAATAGTTGACAACTTATTCTCCATTGACAGCTTATTTTCATTCTTCAAAGAATGTGCGGAAGATGGTAGACAGAACCTAATACACCGAAGGCTCCGAACTAACTTATCAGGAGAAAAATCATCTGGTCGCATTTTGTACTGATCTTGAGAATTACAATGCCTACAATCGAACTCCTCAACATTATGGTCAATACGTGCCACTAGTGCACGTGTTGAACTACGGTAACTACCATGGAGATACCCTGGTAAGATTTTTGTACTATTACAACATCCGTGCATCTTTTTGCACACTTCTAAAACTAGTACATCATATCATTGCTAACTACAAAGTTATTACTATGTTTTTCAACAGATAATCCCGAATGATTGTGTGCCTCATCTGATGTATACACACGGTAGCCTTCATGTTTTGAACATACAACCAGGTCGTCCTACGAATCTCAACTGTCCATACCGGGTTTCTAAAATAAGTGGAGACCTGAGAATCAAAGAATGGAAAAAATGTATGGACAGTCGTAAGGAGCTTCTTGGAAGCAACATTTAGCGAAGGGCAAAAATTGAAGACAGGATGATCGCCATTCTTCATAATGGAGAGTCAGGGTCTATATTGTTTTATGCTATTTTACCTTAAGGGTGTTTAGGTCCTACCTGATACTGATGATCATGTGTTAAGAACAATTATGTAGGGTTGGGTTCGATGACTATGAGGATGATGATCGTATGACTTATTATTAACAATGAGTAGAAGTTGTATGATGATGCATGATTAGTAGGGCGAGTACTTGTTATTATATATGTTGATGTATGCGAGCATGCATGAGTTATTATATCAGCGGGTAAAATGAATATATACAGCAGCAACGTTGGTAAACCAAGGACGAAGATATAAGAGAGGACTCTTCTTTCTATTAGCTAGCTAATATATAACAACCTAAAAATAACGCCCAAAACCCCTAAAGCAGTCAATTTCCAAAAAAAACATGAACTTTTGGTCCCGGTTGGTGCCACCAACCGGTACCAAAGGCCCCCTGACTGGGCTCGGCGCACAGAGCCACATTGAGGCACATTAGTCCCGGTTCTAGTTTGAACCGGGACTAATGGGTGGAGGTATTAGTAACGGCCCATTAGTCCCGGTTCATGAACCGGGACTAAAGGCCCTCACGAACCGGGACTATTAGGTGTTTTTCTACTAGTGCGCACACCTATCCCTATAAGCACCTCCGAAAGACTGAGTTGGCACATCATCTTGAGATTTACGAAGTCACCGTAGGCGCCTTGTCGTCGACGGGAACGTCTCCTCCCACTAAATACGCATCGGCGAAAATCCTGAAATAAATGCGAGTATCAGGATTTGAACCCTGGTGGGTTGTTTATATGTAATTCGATGTTAGAGATAATGTATAGGGTGGCCTTCTTTGGAGGGCCAAGTTTGCCAAAATAAAACGAAGTGTTGTACTGTCGCGTGCGCAACGTGCACCTTTTTTTTCTTTGCACGCAACGTGTACTTGGTTTAAACTGTGGACCGAAATAATCAATATGCACTCGCCATGTGCATCAGCATCGCCAAATAGTAGTATATAGAACAGCACTCAACGATTATATTCGACCCATCCATATGATTCTCGTACAATTACGTTCATTTATAGTGTTAGGAAATCACAAGTGAATATGCTTCTTTGGACTGGGAGGACCGCGCGATTAATAGTCTTGTGGTCGATTCTTTTAGCTGCCCTTTTTCAAGTTGAATACTTGAAATGTATATGCATAGGAGAACGTATCTCGCGCTACCAATGAATGATATATATCGTTATACCATCATAAAAATTGTAGGATAAATGATAAAAAAATTCAAGGAAATGACAATGATCTAAAGTATGGCATGATGAACTTTTTTGCCAAAATTCAAATAAACATGGGATACATAAAATCAGAACAGGATGTATATACGTTCGGTTCTATGAATGTACACATTTTTAGCCTCTACTGTGAATACTATATCTCTTTTCCTCTTCGTTTTCGACATATTCTTTTCTTTTACATATCTAGGTGCGAGCACATTATACCATGTTGTCTCTATGCCAAATTTCTGTATTTTTCGTTATAGTTTGTACCAAACATTTTATTGTATTATTTAAATGTTGGTATCATTAGACATGTCACACTCTGGGTATACGCAATATAGATTATAGCAATTAGTAAATATGTTCGCCTGAGAAAACAGATAGCACTACGATTATTTCTTCTGATGTGAACGCTGGGCACCACCGCATAGTATAAGCCTATCCTTTAGCCGGAAAGATTGTAGCTGCACGCATTACACATGGCCACATGGGGCACTGTCTACTGTGCATACAGCTAAGGTAGAGTCTATTTGAAAGACGGGAGTGCATGATTCCGCGGAAAGCGCTGTAGTACTACATGTTAATACCAGATCGGTCCAACCGTAAGAGTGTTAGTTACGTCGACCTACGATTGACCCAACCGGCAGCTAGGGTTCCATCTGTTTACTTAACGGTTTAAGGCCAGATTTCTGGCCTCATTGGGTATTTGGAGGATTTTTGTAGAAAAAAACATAGGAACAAGAATTTCAGAGAATTTTTTTCCTATAGATACATGTATTCGGTTTGTAGGAAACGCGTACGGGAATTTTGTAGGAATACTACTCATTTCTAGTCTTTTTGGAGAAATCTACACTTTCACTCAAAGCTTTTTTTTTTTTTGCGTAAGAACAAGGCAAAGACAATTCCTTAGGATGGCAAGTGTCGTCCTATCAAATTGCTATACTCTTCTTAATTGCCATATTTTGGTTTTCTCTAAACCCAATGAGGCCTCAGAGTGCAACTCTCTCATGCAGTTTGTAAGGGCCTTGTGGGCCGCCAGATTGGCCAGTGTGCTCTTTGTTTCTGCCCAAATTTCCCTTAGTTACTCGGACACTTCTCTTCTACTCTTTTCTTATGATTTAATGAATCAGACACTAAAATATCGTGTTAAAAGGAAAATTTCCAGTACGTCCAACACAGGCAAAAGTGCATATTGGCTTGTTTGGGACCTACTATTTTTATTTAACAGGTACTTGAAAAAACATATGCCATCCGTCACTTTCATCAAAGGCCATTAGATTTTTCATCCAACGACTGAAAACAGATATGGCGTCGTTCATCTTCAACCTCCAGCTTCTTCTTTCTCATGTAGCCATTGGCCAACCCAAGCCTAACCACCTACCTTCGCCCCCTGCGTCCAGCGGCTATCGTCGTCCCTACCTCCTCTCGACCTCCCCCCACCACCATGTTGGCTGCTGCCTAACCATCCTTCTAAGCCCCGCACCACCGGTGAACAACTCCAGTGATCTCCCTGGATCCCCGCCCCGACCCCTAAGATAGATAATGAGACTGTTGCTTCCCCCCAAGATAGATAATAAGGTTGCTGCTTCCGCCTAAGATAGATAGTTGGACTGGTTCTTCTTCGACGAGGTCCGCCCTCCTAAAAAAAAAGTAATCAACGCAACAATTATTTTCAGGTATCTGAATAATAGCAAAACCGTTTGTTTTTTTGGAAGAGGTGAATATCATGTCAATCATGCATTGGCAAAAGGCCAAAATTGTACAGCAACAGTGCAACGCCCAGGTATACATATCTCTATGCCCATGTGGCCATGCAGATGATTTTCGTACTCTTGCTGGCCATGCATCCTCGTGATTGTCCTCCTTCAGATGCATGCACGCGAGGCCTACTCCTTTTAGACAGTTTAGCTACTTATCAGTCCACTGATTTTTCAGTTCGTGGTCGGACGATTTTTAAACGAACGCACGAGAAGGAAAGAGCTCACCGGAGATAAGGAAAGACCTCGCCGGAGAAGAGGAAGGGACTTGCCGTCATCACCCCAGTATCTATCTTAGGGTTCAGGGTGGGGGCGCACTTCGCCGGAGAAAAAA
>NC_041389.1:579418767-579482775 GCF_002162155.2 Triticum dicoccoides | reverse complement strand
GGGGTGGCGGCTAGACCGACAACGGGGGGCGGTTCTGGGGAGGGCGGGGCGGCGAGGCGGTCGCGGGAGCGCCGCCGGCCGCGGGTGGCGGTGGTCGGCGGTTCGGCCGGCGGCATGTTTGGCGGTCAGGGAGCTGAGGAAGAAGAAGATCTAGCTGCCACACGATTTTCATCCAACGGTCCACGTGAATGACACTAACTGAAAAATTCAGTCGACTGATTTGTAGCCTCTTCCCCTTTTAGAGGCCCTGGGCCGCTCGAGCTTGACTGAACTAGGTAGCTGTACCTCTGCACGTGCCCACGTCTGCATGCATGTTGATTACGCACGGTCGATCGTATGTTTTGCATCGTACTCGTAGCTACTTTCAGCTAAGATGGATTCTTCCTAAAAAAAACTAAGATGGATTATGCAGACATGAACTTTTTCTTACTCTCTCCGATCATGTTTACTCCGCATACTAGATTTCAAAGTCTTTGAAGTTTGACCGTGTTTATACAAGAAACTATTAACATTCATAATACAAAATTGATATCTTCAGATCCATCATAGAATATATGTTCATATTATATTTATTTGGTATACTAAATGCACGTGAACTAGCAGTGCAGCGTCTAGCTATGTCAGTGTCAGTTCGTAGATGCTTTGCTGTTTGATTAAACCGATTGATCGAGCACTGTGGTGCATGAATCCTAAGTGATGTATCTGAATTTTCTGAACGTACGATCATATGATATGGTGATATGGTTATTTCGTGAAATATTACACGTATGTACCTCCCAAGTCACGGCCTCCAACACCGAGTCTCAATGCTGTCCTGTGTAACCAACCCCCGTACTCGGATCCACAACATTCAACCCACCCCCTCATAAGCTTTCTTTCACTAGAAAACGGCTAATGCCTAATTTTGTTTCATGCAACTAATCGATAGCAAACGCAGAAACCATGTGTAGGGCTAAGGTTTCTTCAGTCGTTGGACAAATAATTAGCTCGTTGCTGGCCAGGTTAATAATGCGGTGATACATGCGATATGGCCCCGGCCGGCCGGACAAACAAAGAACAGAATAATGTCTCAAACAGCAGTACTATAGTACGTACTCCCATATGGGAGTAACAACAATCCAATCATTCATGCAGATACAGTACGGCCAGATCGACCGGCCTCAATTATTAGGGCCTCCATGGTTACACTGCACGTGACACACGTACACCACACACATCAACACGCACGCGCGCACGAAGGCGGCCGTGTGTGGTAGATAGTACATGGGGACGGACCGACGGACACACACAGTTCATGCATCATGGTAGGTCCGTACGAAGCCAGCATGCGTATGCATGCATGCATGCAACCAAACGTGGCTACGCGACGGTGGCCGGGACGAAGGGAGTGGCGAGGAGCATCAGCGGTGTGCGGCGGCGCACGCCGAGGCCGGGGGCCTCCTCCATGTCGACCTCGGCCACGCCCTCCGGCAGCGACCAGTCGAAGTGGTAGAGCAGGCCGACAAGGGCGAGCTCCATGCTGGCCAGCCCGTAGTTGAAGCCGGGGCACATCCTTCGTCCGGCGCCGAACGGGAGGAACTCGTAGCTGCTGCCGGTGAAGTCCACGGCGCCGTCCTCGAAGCGCTCCGGCAGGAACTCCTCGGCGGCCTCCCAGTACTTGGGGTCCCGCCCGATGGCCCACGCGTTGATGACCACGCGCGACTTGGCCGGCACCGTGTACCCTTCCATCTCGCAGTGGTCGATGCTCTCCCGGGGCACCAGCAGCGGCGCCGGCGGGTGCAGCCGGAGCGCCTCCTTGATCACCAGCTTCAGGTACTGCAGGTTGCTCGCCTGCAGGTCGGCCTCCGTCACCGCCGCCTTCCCCTTGAACGCCTCCCGGATCTGGGCCTGCAGCTTCTTCATCACACGCGGGTTGCGCATCAGCTCCGACATCCCCCACTCCATGGCCGACGCCGACGTGCCCGTGCCGCCCGCGAACATGTCCAGGATGATGGCCTTCATCCTGCTGTCGTCCAGGTGGAACCCGAAGCCGCCCTTCTCCTGCAGCCCGATGAGCACGTCCACCAGGTTCTCGTCCACGTTCTCGGTGGCGCCGGCCTTGATCTTGTCGGCGCGGGCGGCCTTCCTCTCGGCGATGATCTCCTCCAGGATGGCGTCCACCGTGGTGTAGATGCCCTGGAGGCTGCGCTTCATGCCGGTGATGGAGGCGAGCAGGGTGGTCCACGTCGGGAAGAGGTCGGGGATGTTGAAGCCGCTCGCCAGGCCGACGCCGGACTTGATGGCGGCCATGAACTCCGCCGCGTTCTTGCGCTTCTTCCCGAACGCCGCGCGCGCAACGATGCTGTTGGTGACGCTGTGGAACATGACGCTCAGGTTCACCGGCGTCGACGGCCCGGCCTCGCGGATCTGCTCCACCCGCATCATCACCTGCATGTGTGCATGCATGCATGCGTCAACACGAATCGAGCAGACGAAGCAAACACTGTCCAGTATATTTTCCACGTGACGTTACGTATTTAACTTTTCGGCCGTGTAGGTGTAGCTGTGTACCACTATATATACTTGACTAATTGTACGTTCAATTATGGCATACTCTGGCGTTTTTTGTTGCCAATGCCACGTTGAGTTAATTAATTACCTCGTCCTCCCTGATGTGTCGGAAGGAGAGCACTCGCTTGGGGCTGAGGATCTCGGCGGCGCAGAGCTGGCGGAGCTTGCGCCAGTAGTCACCGGAGGGGGAGAAGAGGATGTCGGCCCACTCGTAGCCGACGATCTCGCCGGCGAGGAGCTTGGGGCGGGTGGCGAAGTTGGTGTCGTGGGTCTTGAGCACCAGCCGCGCCGTCTCCTTGGACGACACCACCAGCAGCGGCGTGTGGCCGAGCTGCAGCATCATGATCGGGCCGTGCGCGTCCGCCAGGTCCCGCAGCTTGCGGTGCGGCAGCACGTTCACCAGGTGGTGCATGCTGCCGATGATCGGCAGCTTCCACGGCCCCGGCGGCGCCCTCTCCCGCATCGGGTTCAGGTAGACCTTGAGCACCTGCAGCAGGGCCACGGCCACCGCCGCCAGCACCAGCGACTGGACGTACAGCTCGTCCATGCCTGCTTTGGCAAAGCTCGGTGAGCTCGCTCACTAGCTCTCCAGCAGCTAGCTAGCTAGGGCTTATCACCAATGATAGGCGCAATGGTAAAGGTAGTGGTGGTGGTGATTGGTGGTGACTGGTGTGAGCTGCTCTGCTGCTGCCAGGCGGTATATATAGCAATCCTTGAGAGTAGGGGCAAGTGGGCGATGGGGGTCCGAGTTGGCCCACGTCACGATGGTGACGCAGCCCATGATGCGGGACCATTGGTTTAGAGCAACATGTTAAGTTGGCAACACTGTGTGATGGTTAGTGCAACGTTGTCTACTCTAAGCTCAACAGTAGTATAGTGTTACTGTAAGTAAGGTCGAATAGACTTATAGACTACCGTCGCTAATGTGGTCCGATGAGTATATAGTTTATAGAATCATGCGTATAAATTTGAAGACTTCGCATTCTTCGGAAGAATGTGTAAAGCATATTGGAAGTGCACGGGACAAACGTACCAGCTAACAAACAATACCTATCATTCTTGACGTGCATACTAATCATGCATGCATCATAAAATCATGTTATAGATGAGCCGACGATGTATAGTAAATCGTAAAACTCCGTTATCAGAGGATTCTAATGTTTCCCTGTTTTTATGCATGCCCCTAAAAAGCTGCCAACACAATATTTACACTTGCAGTTTTTTATTCAGAACCTCAGAAAAAATTAGAGTAATATATACAAAAAATAAGATGAAACATGCTTTCTTGCAACAGAAATCTAAATTATCAACAAATCATCCAATGAAATAGGCCTTTCCATCGATCAAATGCAGATGACTGAGAGAGTCTTATGTAACTGTTTAATGTCGGCAAGTACATGAATCATGTATGTCTCAAGTGGCAACCATGGGCGGCAAAAGGAACTAGCTAGCACACTTTGATTGGCTTCGCCTCATGAAAGAGCAGCATCCAACTTGGAGCCTAGCTTCACGGAACCCATCCTTCCCGGAGGAAGGAATCTCAAGGGACCTCCAAATTCCAAATCCAGGGAAGACGTAAGAACGGCCACAAAAATGGCACAAGGCCCATGGCACCTAGTAAGAGATAAGAGATAAATGATACTCTAGCCCATCATTATCTAACTTGGCCAACTTTTTTTCGATAAAGGGCGCTTTTATTAACTCCAAATGTAGCATCGAGAGATACAGAGCATTAAGAGTATCACCCGGCCTCTGCATAATTAGGATGCACACAAACAAACACCAATAGTCTGACAAAAGAACGTAAAATAGCCGACAATTCGGCAACAGTAGTCCTATAGATCGAGACTATGCCTATGTCGAAATGGATGGTGGACCGATCCGGAGATTACGCTGCCATCCATGTTGGGCAAAAACCTCCATAGCCACCTGCTCCAACCGCGTACAGACCACCTTGAATAATGGTTGGTACTTCGCTTGTTATAACGTACGAAGCAAGTACGTACAACGGAAATTAACCTGCAGCGTAGAGACATTTTTGTTATTAAAAACCAAATTATTTCGGGAGAAATACTTGCATTACTCAATCAAAAAGTTGTTACAGTCCTTACGAACAATCTCCAAAACATCCGGCGGACCAGACCCAAACCAGGTCATCGTCCTACCACGAATTCTACCAAAACTAGCTAAGCTATCACTAGCTTTATTTTGTGAATGAGAGACATGAGTAACACAAGTATGTCTAAGAGTCATGAGATATTTAATCTCATTTACCACCGAAGCATAGAGAGATCGATCAAGAGACACACAAGTATGTAGTCATGAGATATTTAATCTGTGACCCTGAAGCAGAGATCCAAAGGAGAACTAAGCAAGACTGGCACTGGCTTTTACTACCAAACAAATAAAACGGCTCTCGATTAAGAACGCCACAGTGAAAGAACAACCATTTACTGCAAAATTGCCAAATTTACTATCTTTTCTGTGGAGGTTTATATCATATGAGGTTTTTTTTGCGGGAAAATATCATATGAGGTATACCTTTTTTTTTTTAATAAAACCTTTGGGATAGCTTGTTTCCTTTTCCGGGCAGCACGTACGTCCAACTCGCATCGAATACGCGGGCTTCAAACCCCTACCATCCGCATGTATCTTATCCTCCCCTGCAGCTTTTGTGTTTAACCAGTTTTCTTTCTTTCTATTTTTGAGTAGATTGTGTTAAACCAGTTTATCTACCGAGGTCTACCTCGCATTGAGAAAAAGATAGCCTGTGCATGTGTCAGTGTGTGAGAACAAGAGAGAGACGACTCAGTTTTTTGACGTGGTAAAAATATATGCTAAAAGTGAGTCCACGAGTAAATGTGAAAGGGAAAATCGCTTTCACTTGATAGCCACGGCGAGGTGGGTAGAACTGACACCTCTCCTGCCACGCGGGTCGCTTTCTTTCTCGAGGAGAAGAAAGAAAGGCAATCTCGCCTCCTGCTGCTAGGGCGCCTTCCTCCGCCGTCGTCCTCCGGCGACTCCCCTTCGCTGACGACCTCGATCGTCGGTGATGAGGGGGGTCGCCGGATCCACGCGCGTGGGTTGGTTTAGGCATTAGTTTTTTTGGTTTTTGAGTTGTTCATCATCATGGCTTCGACAACGATGATGGCGACGCCGACTAATAAATCTCTAGATCCTTCCCCAACGAGGTGATCTGCTTTTGGGGTGAATTTGAAAACCAGACTGTTCAAGCAAGGATGGTGCGGCGGCGGCGGCATCCTTGTGGTGGACCTGTGTCCTCGGGCTCCGCCGTTGCGACGGTGTTTGCTCCAGCGCCGGCGTGGAGCTTGGGAGGTAGTCCAGGAGCAGATGCAGATTATGGTCTGCATCGACGACATCTGGAAGATGGTGGATCTGGGTTCGTGGCAGGCAGGTATGGTTTCCTCCTCCAACGTCTTAGTTGGGCGGGGTTTCAGATCTGGAGTTCGATGGCGTGTCCGGGGTGTTGCCCTGGTCTGATTCGTTCAACGGCAATGACTTCGCCTTTATTGTCGAGCCACCTTGGAGGTCCGCAAAGCTGCATATCAGCGATGGAGCCGCGTCGAGCTCGGGTGTGGAGGTAATCCGTCATTTTGTCCTTTGGTGGCTGCTATGGTGGTGCCAGAGGCAGACGACGGGCGTTGATGTCAAGCTCAGAGGATTTCTCAGTCTTGTTTGTAATTTTACTTCTTGGCTGGTGTTCCTGTGTGCAAAGGCTAGCGTTCTGCTGTCTTTTCAGTTTTGTCAGGTCGGTATGTACGTGGCTTATACTATGATCCTTATGATTTAAATGAGACACGTATTATCATAAAAAAAATCACTTTCACTTCACGTAGTACCCAGACACATCCGGCATTCATGGGTAGAGCGCCCCTGTCCGAAGGATCCGGCTTGCCTGCTCCCTTCCCATACTCCCATCCGTGCTCCCACTTCATCCTACGACTGTCTTTTTTCCTTTTCTTTTTCTAATCTAATCATCTTCCCCTTGATTTTAAGAAGGTGGGGCTGGGCTTTATTTTGTTTCAATCAAAACAAGTCACGTACGCGGGAGCACGGGTAAGCACACGCCGGGGAAGCAGGCAAGTCTCGTCCCTGTCCGAAAGCGACCGCCGTTGTCTTGCCCAGCGGGACCCATTAACGGGAATCCAGGAAGTGCTGCAAATATTATATGAAAATGACAACCGATGCGGATTTTTCTGTGAAAACAACGTGGCATCAGACAGTAACTATGCATATACACTGGCATTACTGACATTAACGACTATCGACCCCAGCGGTTGTCCTGGTATGCGTATGCGTACACCACTGCCTGATCTTGGCGAGACCGGCAGGGGCCTGCGCCATGATTTGATTCCGATAGTCCCATCTCTAGCCATGCATGACACGACACATGTGGTTAGTGCACAGCTGAATGCAACGCATTATCTGCGCGGATACATGTAACGGAGGCGATCCATGCATGGTGACCACCGTCCTAGTACGCGCGCACATGCGCTCTCGCTCGTGAAGCACATTGTGTTTAATCCGATAGTAATATTAGTATTGAGGTGATACGGTACCTTTTGCAAGAGCTTATAATATCGGATTTGCATCAAGACCCCAATGACTTGCATCACCATCGTGACGTAGGCCAAACCCTGCCGTGCAAAGTTTTTTTTTCCGGAAAATCTCCGATCTATTCTTTTTCAGTCAGAAATAATAAAAATTACATACATATCTGTAGAATACCTAGCAACGATTACGAGCACTGACGCGAGCCGAAGGCGCGCCGCCGTCTTCGCCTCTCGATCGCCAGAGCGCAGCACAACTTATTACAATAGACAGTCGAAAAGTCGTCATGCTAAGGCCCCATAGGAAAAGCGCACCAGAATAAGAACCGCTGCCGTTGAATAGTAGCGTAGATGGGGAGCGAACTTAGACGAATGGCAACCAGATCCGAGCAGATCCACCAAAGACAGATTCATCGGAGACACACCCCCACACGCCCACCGATGATGCTAGACGCACCACCAGAACGGGGGCTAGGCCGGAAGAATCTTATCCATCTTCAGGGAGCAACCACCGTCTCGTTTTCCCGAGTAGGGCACAAACCATAACAAAACTTTAAAAAATACATCTAAAAAGAAAACCCTACCATTGGCGAAGGCCGGGATCCACCGCGCCCCCATGGCCCTAGGGCCATCGGAGACGAGGCAAACCGGCGACGGCACCGGCGGGAGGCGGAGGGACCCCCCGTAGGGACCCTAGGCTTGCTTTTTGGGGGAGAGGAGGAGGCGGCTGCCGTGTAGAGTTTCTTCTTCTTTGCAACTAACCCGTTGTCGGTGTCAGCGGATCTCGGGTAGGGGGTTCCGAACTGTGCGTCTAAGGCTAATGGTAACAGGAGGCGGGGGACATGATGTTTACCCAGATTCGAGCCCTCTCTATGGAGGTAATACCCTACTTCCTGCTTGATTGATCTTGATGAATATGAGTATTACAAGAGTTGATCTACCACGAGATCGTAATGGCTAAACCCTAGAAGCTAGCCTATGATTATGATTGTTTTTGTCCTACGGACTAAACCCCCCAGTTTATATAGACACGGAGGGGGCTAGGGTTACATAGAGTCGGTTACAGAGAAAGGAATCTACATATTCAAATCGCCAAGCTTGCCTTCCACGCGAAGGAGAGTCCCATCCGGACACGGGTCGAAGTCTTCTATCTTGTATCTTCATAGTCCAACAGTCCGGCATATGTATACAGTCCGGTTGTCCGAGCACCCCTACATCCAGGATTCCATCAGTAGCCCCCGAACCAGGCTTCAATGACGTTGAGTCCGGCCTGCAGATTGTCTTCGGCATTGCAATGCGGGTTCCTTCTCCGAACACTTCGAAGTACCTGTTTTAAAGAGCAGTGTCCGGCTTCTCATTTAATGTTACGCTCATCGGCTTCTACACCTTCACGATTTCAGATTCCACGTGTCAAGCGAATGCGAGAGGTCGTGCAATTTTTACACTTGCCACCTTGACCATGTGAATAAATTGTCTATTTAAAGAGACACGGATCTTCAGATATAATCCACACCATCTCCCCCGAACGAGGAATCCTCGGAGCTTGCACGCAAAAACCATCTCAACATGGCTAGCACTCCTAGCTCTTCCTCCCACCTTGACGGCCCCAAACAGGGAGATTGGGAAAAGTGTTCCGTATCCCACGGCAAACTGGTGAAGCTGCAGACCCAGGGATTTCTTCCTCCCGCAGATCTAGTCCCCGTTCGAGCCAGATTGGCTTCTTTTGACGGTGGGGAGCAGGCGGAGAAGTTCCCCAACCCATACAGGTGGAATGAGTATGCTTCGTTCCCTATTTGCTGAGAGGTGTCGAATTTCCAATCCATCCATTTCTCCGAGGGCTTCTGGAGCATTACGGCCTCTAGCTGCACAAGTTCACACCCGCCTCCATCCTGCATATCGCAGGTTATGTTGCTCTTTGCGAGCTATTTCTGGGTTGTGAGGCCCATTTCGAGTTATGGAAGAAGCTGTTTTGCCTCATCCCTCGTAATCAGGAGGGATCAATATTCCAAGTGGGCGGAGCCGAAATATGGCGCATCGCCGGGACCGGATACCTACCGGCACCCCGAAGAAGGCATCCAAAGAATGGCCTTCCAAATGGTTATATGTTGAGGACGTCTCTCTTCCTGACCCAATCCGAATGGGTCTACCTGAATTTTCAAGTGCTCCGTTGAAGAAACGCCTCAACTGGTGCCCCCGAAGCCTTAAGGAGGAAGATAGTACGGAAGTCCATCAATTGATGAGCAAGATTAAGATGCTTGCTCAATCCGGATTGTCGATAATCGAGGTTATGGCGGTATCCATAATGCGAGGGGTTCAGCTGGTCCAATACCGAGGGCGTCCCATGTGGCATTTCAACGGAGAAGATGATGCCTCCCGTTGTGGTCGAAAGGGTCCGGACACTCCCGCTGCTTTGGCGAAAATACTGTCTGGATTATACAAAGGGGAGAAAGAGGAGTTCATCCGCATTAAGCCCAGAGATGGATTTTCCATGTACAACCCTCCCAGTTGGGTGAGTTTCCATCCCACTACTCTACTCTATTTACTCCTTGAGTCCTTTTTCATAAATATTAACACGTCCATTTATAACAGGAATGGCGGAAAATCACCAGGGATATCCGCAGCCCAGCTCCACAGCTAGAGGACCACAACCGAGCCCTTGACCCCGGATTCGAAGAGGATCCGGATATATTCGTGGAGCTCGGGGAAGGGGTATTCTACCAGGCGAGCTATGAAGGCACAGAAGTGGCCATCATTGCCGACTATCCCGGCCTCCTCCCTGCATCACATATATGTAATCAGGAGATTTGTCCTTCGAGAGGATTCCCTCTTTCCTCCTTACCCACCGCACTATATTATGTTCTTTTAAGGGGAGGCACTCGGCGCGCCACGCTGCTCCTGAGGCAACACGCAAGAAGGCGGCGCCTACGACGGGCAGGCCTCCGAAGAGGAAGGCAAATAGAAATATAGCCGAGCCTTCATTGAGGAGGTAAGGTTTTAAATATGCTCCATAGTCGTTATCTTAAAGTATGACTTCATCTGTCTCATCATGAAAAATATTCGCCGGACTGTGTCCGGGGAACCTGCCGGTCAGGCTTCTACTAGCCGGATTCCCGACCCTGTCTCGAGGGCAGAGGCTAACGCGGAAGCAACACCGGATTGTCCTTCTACGGAGGATTCAGATAAAGTATCCGCCACAAACTCCAAAGTAGAAAGTGCCATGAATCATCGACGCAGGCGGGCCGCTCTTCGCGACCCTATTTTTTCAGAAGAGGCTTTTAATGCCTTTAACTCGGGCGATGCATACATCCGAGCTGCTCAAGATGGGCTTGCGCGGGCCACAGACCAGTATTTGAAAGATATTCGGGTAAGGGCCACAATTTGCACAAGTCTGATAATCATATACCAGTAGCCCCCCGAGACTTGAAGCAGTTTAAGCAATTGATTTAAGGATCGTTGTATGCCCAGGTGCTTAAAGAGAAGAATGACCTGTTGTCTCAAGAGCTGAAGAAGTGTCAAGCCCAGCTAACTGCTGCTACCACCGAACTGGAGGAATCCAAGAAGGCAGCGGATGGTAATGTTCCCCTTTATCGAGAAAACATGATCACATATATATATATATATATATATATATATATATATATATATATATATCAAGAGTATTAATACAGGTGCAAATCTTATGACAGAGGCACCGGAAGTCGCACTAACGGGAAATCCAGGAGCTCAAAGGCAACTGGCCGCGGGTGAACGTATATTGATAAAAGTCAGGGTGGAGAAGAATAAACTGCAAGATGCCAACACCAAGCTCGGTGAAGAGCTAAAAGATGTGCGAGCCCAGCTAGCTGACTCCGTGAAGGAGAATAAGAAGCTGCGAGGCGGCATATTTAGTATGTGTTCGGATTTACCTTTACATAGTTCGGCAAGGAAATAAACTGACAATAATTATGCCTGTAGGTATATTGATGGGCCGTCCTGAAGAGGAGGTGTCCAGATCATCGAGCGATCTGCTACAAGAGCTGTTTCACATGCACGAGAGAGCTCGACAGGTTATGCAAAGTATTTCCAAGGCCTTATGGCCATCCGACTTCCTTTCAGGAAGTATGGAGGGGTTTGTAGAGCTGTTTAAGGGAGCGCGGCGGAGCTTCCGACTATGGAAGATATCAGCATGCCGTGAAGGTGCGCGAGAGGCCTGGGCCATGGTAAAGACATGATATACCAAGCTCGACCTGAATCACATGGCCCGGGTCGAATCTCTAGGGTCAGATGGAAAAGAAATTCCTGTTAGTTTGGTATATGACCAGGTACAAGTAGCCGCCATGTATTCCCAACAGGATTGTAGGTTAGATAGCCTTTTGGACGACATAGAAGAAGAAGTTTTTGAGTCTAAGTGACTATGTACTTCAAATGACAAATTATGTCTCTAGCTGAATTATAAATGTCATGGCATACCTTTTCGCTTCAACCTCTCGACCCGAAGGTGCGGAGTGCTTCCGAATACCCGCTCAATAATATATACCGGGGTATGTGTGGAAACCAGACATAGGGGTCATAGTTGCTTGAACAGACAAGTATCCGACTAGTTATGCTATATTACATTTCGATCGTAATTAACATCTTCCAGAGATAATAGTTCCGTTAAGGGTTCCTTTCGCTGGGTTGACATGCGTTAACATGCACGTCTGTACTGTGATTGAAAAAATCGCAGCATGTTTAACATCGGGGGGTTCATATTGTAATGAGTAAAGAACATCTTTAGTTCGCCGACCGAATATTCCCTTAAGAACGCTAGCTTTCGGCTTCACCCAGTCTGAGGTACATGTCCGGATAACCCGGTAGTAACAATCGCAGAGGTGCTCCCTTTATGCCCTAGCCGAACTAACGAGAACGTAGGGCATAAGCACAGGAGCCAGGCAACCCAGCTTGGCCAAAACATTAGTCATATCGGTGCATATAATGGCGAAGAAAAGATACATACGCAGAAAAAACACATATGTGGTGAGCTTGATGCTCTAAAAGTAATAATAATAATAATAATAATAATAAGCTTCTGTACAAGAAACCCCCAGGTATACTTCGACATACAAATTTTAGAATGTGTGCGCCGAAGATGCACAGTTTACCCGCACAAAAGCTTTACGTCTTAAAAAAAGGAAAGAAAAGAGAGGAAAAATAAGTATGAAAAACAAAAAAGGAGGGGAAAAGGAGACGAACGAGGAGTCCGGCACTAGGCATAGGATCTTCGGAGTTTGGCCGCGTTCCATGGGTTCGGATCTAGGTGATTGTCTGATGCATTATGCAGGCGGTACGCCCCTCCGGTGAGGACTTCGTCGATGATGAAGGGACCCTCCCACTTGGGCTTGAGTTTGTCCTTTTTCTTCTCTAGTAAGCATAGAACGAGTTCACCAACATTGTAAGTCTTGGCCCGTACTTTTCTGCTTTGATATCTACGAGCCTGTTGTTGATAAAATGCGGAACTGGCTTTCGCAACGTCGCGCTCCTCCACCAGGGCATCCAAGTTGTCCTGCCGATCCAACTCGTCTTCTCTCTCTTCATACATGCGCACTCGAGGTGAGTCATGGATAATGTCGCAGGGTAACATAGCCTCTGCGCCGTACACCATAAAGAAAGGTGTGTACCCGGTAGAATGATTGGGCGTGGTCCGCAGCCCCCAGAGTACGGAGTCGAGCTCCTCCACCCAGTGCTTGTCTGATTCTTTCAAAGACCACACTAGTCTGGGTTTAATGCCGCTCATAATAAGACCATTGGCTCGTTCAACTTGTTCGTTGGTTTGTGGGTGATAGATGGAAGCATAGTCGAGCTTGATGCCCATATTAGCAACCAGGCCTTCACCTCATCGGCTGTGAAATTGGAGCCATTGTCAGTGATGATACTGTGCGGAACACCATATCGGTGCACAACACCAGATATAAAATCTATCACAGGCCCGACTTCGGCCGTTTTAACTGGTTTGGCTTCTATCCACTTGGTGAATTTATCCACCATAACCAACAGGTATTTTTCTTATGGCTTCCTCCTTTAAGGGGTCCGACCATATCAAGCCCCCAGACCGCAAAAGGCCAAGTAATGGGGATTGTTTGTAGAGCGGTGGGTGGCATATGGCTTTGGTTGGCGAAAAGCTGGCATCCGACGCAATGTTGGACAAGGTCCTGTGCGTCTGCTCGGGTCGTCGGCCAGTAGAAACCTGTATGGAAGGCCTTGCTTACAAGGGCCCGAGCCGCGACGTGGTGACCGCCGAGGCCGACATGAATTTCAGCCAAGAGTTGTTGCCCCTCTTCCTCGGAGATACATCTCACAAGTACTCCGGTAGCGCTTTTCTTGTAAAGTTCTCCCTCGTGGACTTTGTAGGCTTTAGAGCGCCACACAATGCAGCGTGCCTCATTCTGGTCCTCAGGAAGTTCTCGCCTATTAAGGTAGGCCAGGAAGGGTTCGGCCTATGGGGCGATGACCGCCATGATGAGATGGGCCGATGGTGTAATTTCGGTGGCTGAGCCTTTGATGTCGGTGTGTTCGGAATCTGGGGTTGTATTCGAATCCGGATTGGTATTGCTGCTTTCCCCTTGCCACACCACGGATGCTTGAAGAGCCTTTCTAGAAAGATGTTAGGTGGGACGGGTTCGCGCTAGGCGTCGATGCGAGCAAGGACATCCACCGCTTGATTACTTTCATGAGCCACATGGTGAAACTCGAGCCCCTCGAAGCGAGCCGACATTTTGAGGACGGCGTTATGGTACGCTGCCATCTTCGGATCTTTGGCATTGAAATCACCATTTATTTGAGATATTGCGAGGTTTGAATCCCCGCGCACTTCCAGGCGTTGTATGCCCATGGAAACGGCCATCCGAAGACCATGCAATAAGGCTTTGTATTCGGCTGCATTGTTGGAGTCCGTGAATAATATTTGTAGGACGTACTGAACAGTATCTCCAGTAGGGGATGTCAGGACAACGCCTGCCCCTAGGCCTGCCAGCATTTTTGAGCCATCGAAGTGCATGACCCAGTTGGAATATGTGCCGTACTCTTTAGGGAGTTCGGCCTCAGTCCATTCAGCAACGAAGTTGGCCAATACCTGGGATTTAATGGCCCGGTGCTATTTGTATGATATGTCGAATGGGAGGAGCTCAATGGCCCACTTGGCAATCCGGCCCGTAGCGTCGCGGTTGTTTATTATGTTGTTAAGAGGTACTTCGGAGGCCACCATTATCGAGCACTCTTGAAAGTAGTGTCGTAGCTTCCGGGATGCCATGAAAACCGCGTATGCTATTTTTTGGTAATGAGGGTACCGGGATTTGCATGGTGTGATGACAGTGGATACGTAGTATACCAGCTTCTGGAGCGGGAATTTGTGTCCGTCCTCCTCTCGTTCGACAATGAGTACCGCACTCACAACTTGGTGTGTGGCCGGTATATATAATAACATGGGTTCACCGACATTTGGCGCGTCCAGGATTGGGTTGCTTGCTAGAAGAGCCTTTATTTCTTCCAATCCGACCGTTGCCGCGTCCATCCACTCGAAGTGATCGGTGCGTCAGAGAAGGCGATAGAGTTGCAATGCCTTTTCTCCTAGCCTGGAGATAAAGCGGCTCAAAGCTGCCACACATCCGGATAGTTTTTGGACTTGTTTAAGGTCCATTGGTGTAGCCAACTGTGACAAAGCTTGGATTTTAGCTGAGTTTGCCTCAATTCCTCTATTGGAGACGATGAAGCCCACAAGCTTTCCGGCGGGCATGCCAAAAACACATTTTTCTGGATTGAGCTTAATGTCATATGTTCGGAGGTTGTAGAATGTAAGACGCAGATCGTCTATTAGTGACTCGACATGTCTGGTTTTTATGACTACGTCATCCACGTATGCTTCAACTGTTTTGCCGATTTGTTTCTCCAGGCATGTTTGAATCATGCGTTGATAGGTGGCACCGGCGTTTTTAAGCCCGAAAGGCATAGTGTTGAAGCAGAAGGCCCATATGGGGTGATAAATGCCGTTGCGGCTTGATTGGACTCATTCATCTTGATTTGATGGTATCCGAAATATGCGTCGAGGAAACACAGTGAGTCGTGTCTTGCAGTAGCATCGATGATCTGATCGATGCAGGGGAGGGGAAAAGGATCCTTAGGGAAGGCCTTGTTGAGGTCTTTGAAATCGACGCATAGGCGCCAGGATTTATCCTTCTTTGGTACCATCACCAGGTTTGCTAGCCAGTCTGGGTGTTTTATCTCTCTAATGAATCCGGCCTCGAGTAACTTGGCTAGCTCCTCTCCCATGGCTTGTCGTTTGGGTTCGGAAAAGTGCCATAATGTTTGCTTGACTGGCTTGTATCCCTTCAATATGTTTAGGCTATGTTCGACCAGTCCGTGTGGGATTCCTGGCATGTCAGAAGGGTGCCAGGCGAATATATCCCAGTTTTCACGTAGGAACGCTCGCAGTGCGGCATCGACCATGGGGTCCAGCTGTGCCCCTATGGATGTTGTCTTCGTGGAGTCCATTGGGTGGACCTGGAAATTGACTATTTCATCTGCTGGTTTAAAGGAGGTGGATTTGGGTCGCTTATCAAGTATCAGATCGTCCCTATCCACCGTGGAGCGCAATGCGGTTAATTCTTCGGCCGCGAGGGCTTCAGACAATGCCTCGAGGGCCAAGGCGGCGGTTTTGTTTTCGGCGTGGATTGCTATGTCCGGATCACTGGCAAGAGTGATGATTCCATTAGGCCCGGGCATGTTGAGCTTCATGTACCCGTAATGGGGCCTAGCTTGGAAGCTTACAAATGCATCTCTCCCTAACAGGGCGTGATATCCACTGTTGAAAGGGGCCACTTGAAAGGTTATCTCTTCGGACCGATAATTCTCCGGCTGTCGAATACCACATCGAGTGTGATTTTTCCCGGACATCGTGCCTCTCGACTAGGAATAATTCCTCGGAAGGTCCTATTTCTTTTCTCAATGCGGCTCCTATCTATTTCCATTTTGTTGAGAGTTTCCTCGTAAATGAGGTTTAGTCTACTGCCGCCGTCCATGAGCACTTTGGTAAGTCGAAAGCCGTCCACGATTGGACCAAGGACCAATGCGGCAAGTGCCCAGACTGTTCTGAATTTTGGTACGTCACTGGCTTTGAAAGTAACGTCCCTGTCGTTCCAGGGGTTTATTGCTGTAACTTGGCAGACTTCAGCGAGGCCGTGGAGTGCCCTTTTGAGCCTATTGTTTGAGGCGAAAGTCTCGAAGACTGTCAATACTGTAGGGTTGTTGTCTTCCGTAGGATGTTGCTCTGTGGTGTTTTTGATGAGGAGATCCTCGCCACTCTTGGCCACCTGCCGGAGTATCCAACATGCTCGAAGGCATGGGTTGGTATGGTATCCGGTGTTGTGTGTATTTTGCATGGCCTATCGAGCCATCCCTCTAGGACGGTTCCGCGCCCTGTAATGGGCTTCGATTTTTTTATTTATTGGATCAGGCGACCTATGAGGGTGCATCCTTTTTTGTCTGGATGAGGGGTTTAGTGGAAACCGGCGGCTCCTAAGAGGCTGCCTGAGTTTTCCAGGCGATTTCCATTGTGCAGTACTTCTGTACTATTGTTGCTAGGTCAGTGAGGTGTGATACGCAACGGCGATTGATTGCATTGAGGATTCCCTCGTCCGTGAAGTTTTTGCAGAATAATGAGATTGCGTCTTCATCGCGGCAGTCCTTGATCCTGTCCTTGACAAGGCGGAATATGGCGCAGAAGTGATGGACCATTTCCTGGGACTGTGTCGGTGCGGAGACGACACCTATGGGATCACAAGAATCCCTTCTACGGTTGCGGGGCGCGGGGTGGTGAGAAGAGCGGGATCAGCAATTAGTACAAGCACATAGATCATTTACCCAGGTTCGAGCCGCAGAGATGCGTAATACCCTAGTCCTGCTTTGATGAGTTTATTTGTCTTCTTGAGGTTCTTGAACTAGCTACCAGGAGCGTAACTTGTCCAAAAGTCCAAATCCTTCTCCTGGGTGCCTCGGACCTCCTTTTATAGGCAAGGGGATCACCACAATGGCACACATGAGGTGGCATTGGGACCCTGTAGAAAAGCCTATCGCTAGCTATTACGGGACAAAGACACATTTAATGCGCCCCCTAACGTGTCCCCCCTACTTTATCGCCGCTTCGCCCTGCCTTGACACGCGCTTGGGCCAGCAAGGTGGTCAGCACCATGTAAGCTAGCAGGCAGCTGAGGTGGCGCGATGGTAGGGCCTTCATGAAGGTTTTCATGCCACCATGTAGGCATGCGCTGAGTTGGTGAGAAGCCTCATGTCAACACGCAGGCGCCTACCCAGCTGGTGGGCTGGTAGCTACATGGGAGTGGTGATAGAGGCTTGGTGAGCGCGGGCCTGGCTACGGCCTCGCGGATGTGCTTGGCAAGGACCTTGCCGGGGCGTTGCAGTCGTCCCCTGCAAGGCTCTTGCCGGGGGTCTTCTGGTTTTCCTCGGCAAGAATCTCGCCGGGGCTCGTCGTCTTTTATTCCTCCTCTCAGTTGGAGCGTATCTTGTCTTCACAAAGATCTGCATGCCATCACGGAGGGCCTCCCGAGCCTTGGTCCCAACGCGGTTGGTGGCGCTGGAGGAATTGGGGCTCAAGGGAGGCGCGCTCTGCTGGTGTCGGGTAGGCTGCCCCGGCAAGGCCATTGCCCGGGCCGTGGAGGCCGTGTCCGGCAAGGATCTTGCTGGGGGAAACCACTTCTCCTTCTTGCTATTTATGTTTCTGTCTTGGCGTTGCATTGGGTAGTTCTGCGGTTCCAACCCCTCCCTCTGCCTTGCTTAGTGTGGTTGTGGGTGCGCTCCGACTGTCCGTGCGCTTTAGTAAGGGGTACAAAGTAGTGCCCCTTGTCGGTGTCAAAACCGGCAGATCTCGGGTAGGGGGTCCCGAACTGTGCGTCTAAGGCTAATGGTAATAGGAGGCTGGGGACATGATGTTTACCCAGGTTCGGGCCCTCTCGATGGAGGTAATACCCTACTTCCTGCTTGACTGATCTTGATGATATGAGTATTATAAGAGTTGATCTACCACGAGATCGTAGAGGCTAAACCCTAGAAGCTAGCCTATGATTTTGATTGTTGTTGTCCTACGGACTAAACCCTCCGGTTTATATAGACACGGAGGGGGCTAGGGTTACATAGAGTCGGTTACAGAGAAGGATATCTACATATCCGAATCTCCAAGCTTACCTTCCACGCAAAGGAGAGTCCCATCTGGACACGGGACGAAGTCTTCAATCTTGCATCTTCATAGTCCAATAGTCCGGCTGTCCGAATACCCCCTAATCCAGGACTCCCTCAGTAGCCCCAGAACCAGGCTTCAATGACGATGAGTCCGGCATGCAGATTGTCTTCGGCATTGCAAGGCGGCTTCCTCCTCCGAATACTCCATAGAAGATTTTGAACACGAGAATCGTGTCCGGCTCTGCAAAACAAATTCCACATACCACCGTAGAGAGAATGATATTTCACAAATCTAATCTGCTGACAACTTTTTGTAGCGTGACATCATGCCACGACCCGGTCATTATTCAAACCGTTTTTCACAACCAGCTACTGCACATATTGCGAGGCGGTTTCCTTGGCACGTCTTGTCAAAGCAGAGATCGTGTCCCCTTATTGCGGGATTCTCATCAATACGGGTGTGGGTAACCCCACCGCATTTGTTAATATGACTCCTTGATTTTAGGCAAGTTCCAAACGGTCACGCGGGGGACGCTTGATATTCACCCCGTTTATTAAGGGGCCAAGGTCTTTATCTTTTCACACCCGCGCTCGATCCTCCCTTTCCCCATCTTGAGTTCCAACACCCAAGGCTCAGGCTTAAGCGCTTCGGACCTTCAATCATGTCCGGATCCAACCTTCAAGGCCGGTGGATGGCCTCCTCCGTCACAAAGGAGGACATCAAGAAGCTTAGGGAGGCTAGGTATTTGACCGCTGACATCCTGCATAGGCTGCCTACTCAAGGGCAGGTCATCCCCACTCCCAAACCCAACAAGAGCGTCGTATTTGTTTCCCACTTCCTCCGAGGGCTAGGCTTTAGTCTTGATCCCTTTGTTAGAGGGCTCATGTTCTATTACAGGCTAGATTTCCATGATCTGGCTCCGGATTCTATCCTTCACATCTAGTCGTTTATCATTGTGTGTGAAGCCTTCCTCCACGTCACCCCACACTTCGGCCTGTGGCTCAAGAATTTCAATGTGAAGCCGAAGATGATTGATGGGCGACACGCGGAGTGCAGAGGCGCCATAATAAGCGAAGGCGTCGATGCACCATGGACCAAGGGTTCCTTTTCAGAGGTGTCCAACTTATGGGAACGGGAGTGGTTCTACATCACAGCTCCCCGAGGTACAAAGTGGGCGGCTGCCCCTGCCTTCCGCTCAGGCCCTCCGCCTCAACTGGCATCATGGGTCAACAAGGGACTGGACTGGGGGCCTGCTAATGAAGTACCGATGTTGCAAAGCCGCATTCAGGGTCCTCTCAAGAGGGATGTCAGCCTCGTCAAAATAATTCAAGTAATGCTAGTCCGTCGGATCCTTCCATGCAAACGTAGACCTCTCAGGATGTGGGAGTTCAATCCAGAAGGACCGCGAACTATTCAGCACTTCTTCGGCGTGACGCTCGAAGGGATGTATCGGTTATTCTTCAGATCACGAATAAAGTGTCTGGACACCATCGAGGATGCGGGCCTGGACTGCAATCGTATGGATACCCAAGTAAGTAACTCCGCAACCGAACACACTGTTTTATGTTTATCATAACATTATTCTGAAAACTACCCTTGGCCAGGATTGGCTAAGAAAGGCGGAGAGGATTAGGTGTTTGGCCCCTCTTCTCGAAGGCTCGCCGGATCCTTTATTAACCAGGATGCTTGAGCGCGCACCATATCAGGTGCCATCAGGAGAGGATGAGGGGTGGGATAGAGAAGCCGAAAGCGGGATTCATACATTGTACATCCAGACGGGGGAAATTGATGTCTCCAAGAAGGAGGATGATCGGGGAGGTGAATCTAAAATCCCCTCCCCTCACGGGAAGAAAAGGGCTGCCTCTGAAGAATTAGAGACAGAGGTTTCCAAACGAGGGAAGAAACCTTTGCCAGGGGGCCCTGCCCCGGAGGGCGTCCTCACCGCACAACGCCCGCAAGAGGGCAAGCCCTCCATCGAGCTGTAAGTGAATCAAAAGTAATTTGGTAAATATATCCTATTTTATCTCTAAGAATAATAACTGAGACCTATCTCTTGTAGTCCGGCTCGTAGCCCTTCTCATCAGAGCTCGTCTTCGGGGGATCTTCTTCCAGAGATGATGGAGAGCGAAATGCCTCCTCCTGCTTCTCCGCCCCATGGGGCGGACAACCCCGAGGTGCCGTCACGGAGGATTTCTCCTGATCCGCCAAGGCCAGAAGTTAACACTTCAGCCGCCCGAAGCCCGGAGTATTCGGCTCCCAGGGGGAGCAATGGGAAGAGACCGGGGTTGTCTGGCAAGCAGCCGGACACACTGACGGGCCTTCTGGAGCAAGCGGCTATCCCATAGGCGCATCGTACCTTAATGGGTACGGTGTTTGAGAGGATTTCATCCGCCAAAAGCGGGTTGGATGAAGATTTTACAAGCCTGCTCAAAGGATTTGAGGTACATAAAGTAATATGTATGTTTTCAGCTGTACTGCACATGCTAGGTGTGCTCTGTGTAGATAGTAGCCCCTGAGACTCTGGTTGTCATCCAGAGGTGGCAAACAGAGGATCGAAATCCCAGGTAATGACCGCACTGCTTTTATGTGCAGGCGGCTAAGGGTCCGGTGGCTGACCGGACTGCTGATTTTGCCGGACTCCATAGATTATCCGGGCTTTCCATGAGGTCTGTCGTGGATCATCTTTGGCCGAAAGGAGCAAGGCTAGACAGTTATTTTGGTTTAGTGCAACAATTCCTTGGTGCTGTGACGCATATCAACGCCATGAAGAGGTCGACGTGCATAGAGGGTGCACGGATGGCTCTCGCCCATGTTAAGACATTCTGGGCAGGGATGGAGGCCACCACTATTGCAACTCGGGGTCTGGCGGTAGGCTAGGACCCGGCCGAGCACTACTTTGAAGAGGCCCTAGAAGGTGCCCGCTTAATAGAGGCTCAGTGCTCGAAGAGTACCATGTTCGAGTGACATGTATCTTAATTGTAAAAACAATGTGATAATGATTATAAATGTTGTGTTTATACTTTTTCCTGAAAGTATTATAGTGCCTCTGTGCGGCCGTTTATGTATGTAGGTATATAGCCTGAAAGTTAGCAGTCGTCGGCTTCCGCCCCCACGCATATAATGCAGGGGTGTTCGAAAAAGCGCGTAATCACACTTGACCCAACGTCTTGGTCCATTAAGGAGGTGATAGTGTAGCGAACTAGGCAATTAGACTATATAGCTTTAACACTTTCACTTAGCCATAGGAGCTTGATGGTGGGGCTACTATATAGCCCCTAGTACATTCGCGTTCATCCGAATACGGTGCGCGTACATACGTGATCGGGAAACCGGTCCTTCGTTAATGCAGAGGAATCGCGAAGATTCCGCTGAGTCATCAAGTGGTTGACCAGTCTCTCGCTTTATCATGACAGTCAGATTTTGGCTTTCTCTACTGAGGTGCTCACCCAGATAAACCAGGGCACAATCGCAGTAGTTCTCCCGGTGCCCCCTTAGCCGTTAGAGCGGAACGTAAGGCAGCAAAACACGGGAGCCGGGAAAACTCAACATTTGACCAAAGACATGATTCGGAGCTGATGCATATAAAGCCAAACTCGCGATGCCGAACACTCCCTAAGGTATTCAGACTTTATGACATATACTGGGCTGAGTAATGCCCTCGGTAATGAGCCCTGTGTTTCCAGATACATGCATTAGTCTGGCGTGACAGAATGTCAAGAACGCCAGTATCCCTCTCAGTTCTGTTAAGTGTCCGGAGGGTATGAAGCAACAAGAGATATTAAAAAAGGTTTACATAGGGTCTTAATCTAAAAAGAAACCTTTGGGTGGGGCCCTACTGCACGTCTGTGCCTTTATCTTCGTTGTGCCATATTCTGGAAGGGTGAAGCACGAGGATCATCTGAAAAAGGAAAAACCCCGATGAAAGAATTCGTGTGAAGAGTTGGTTATTCTAAACAAACCATGAAAATGCAATATGTTATTATATTAATAGGGTCGAGCCGAACTATGGGCTTCTTTTTGTGAGCCCCTAGCACCACCTATGGGGGTATATCTATCAACCCAAGCTCAGGTTCATCTGAGCTGTTACATCTGGTGGGGAGCCGGACTCACCTAACCGTGTCCGCAATCCTGACGACCGACCGTTTATTCTGGTTGGAGGGGCCACTCAGTGCTCGGCTGCTAGAGCCGCCACATATTCTTCCGCCCGTGAGGAACGCTTTGTATTTCCGCTAACTATAATGACGCCGCATGGACCGGGCATCTTAAGTTTAAGATAGGCGTAGTGCGGTACTACATTAAAACGAGCGAAGGCCGTTCTCTCGAGTAGTGCGTGATAGCCGCTTCGGAATGGAGTGATGTCGAAGATTAGTTCTTTGCTTCTGAAGAGATCGGGAGAACCGAATACAACCTCTAGTACTAGAGAGCCCGTGCAGCGGGCCTCGAAGCCTGGTATCACTCCTTTAAAGGTAGTATTACTTTGGCTTATTCTTAATGGGTCTATCCCCATTTTGCGGACAGTGTCCTAATATATCAGGTTAAGACTACTGCCGCCGTCCATGAGGACTCGAGTGAGATGGTATCCATCAATTACTAGGTCGAGCACTAGGGTAGCCGTTCCTCCATGCCGGATACTAGTCGGATGATCCCTGCGACCAAAGGTGATCGGCCAGGCTGACCAGGGATTGTATTTGGGGGCAACGGCCTCTGCAGTGTATACATCTCGGAGTGTGCGTTTGTGCCTTCTCTTTGGAATGTGAGTTGCGCATATCACATTCACTGTTTTAACTGCTGGTGGGAATTTTTTCTGTCCCCCAGTGTTCGGCTGGCGAGGCTCATCCTCGTCTTCACTTGGCGTCGCCCTCCCCTTGTGTTCGGCATTTAGCTTGCCGGCCTGCTTGAAAACCCAGCACTCTCTGTGGGTGTGGTTTGCAGGCTTTTCGGGGGTGCCACGAATCTGACATAACTTGTCTAGAAATTTATTTAGGCTGGACCCGGTGTTGACCATCGTGTTATCTGGGCTGTCTTCATTGTTTCAAAGCTTGGATTTATTGTGTCGCGGCTTCCCGTTGCCATCCCTGACTTCGGATGTGCCTGGGTCGCTGGTGCCGCTACGGGCCAACCAGCTATCCTCGCCCGCGCAAAAGCGGGTCATAAGGCTTGTAAGGGCTGCCATTGTCCTCGGCTTTTCTTGGCCGAGGTGTCTGGCGAGCCATTCGTCTCGGATACTTTGCTTGAAAGCCGATAAGGCTTCGGCATCCGAACAGTTGACGATTTGATTCTTCTTAGTAAGAAATCTGTTCCAAGGTTTTTGGGCTGACTCTCCGGGTTGTTGAATCATGTGACTTAAATCGTCTGCATCCGGAGGTCGGACATAGGTCCCTTGAAAATTGGCCCTGAAAGCAACCTCAAGTTCCTCCCAACTTCCAATGGAGTTTTCGGGGAGGCTTTTCAACCAGTGCCGAGCTGGTCCTTTTAACTTGAGGGGTAGGTATTTAATGGCGTGGAGATCATCTCCGCAGGCCATATGGATATGCAGGATAAAGTGCTTGATCCAGACCCCAGGGTCTGTCGTTCTGTCGTATGGCTCTATATTCACGGGCTTAAATCCCTCTGGAAATTCATGATCCAACACCTCATTAGTGAAGCACAGGGGTTGCGCGGCACCCCTGTATTTGGATGTGTCATGGCATGTTGTCGGCGGTTGTTGTGTTCGGTGTTGATTCCGAGCTAGTATTCAATCGGTACGATTGTTTTGGTGGTTGTGATCCTACGCCGGAGCACGTTTTCTAGATCCATAGATGGACCTGGCTACACCGGCTTTTTTGTCCAGGAGCTCACGTAAATCGTGTGCTGACTTGTGTGCGGCATCAGTAGCCGCTCTGTCGCGGCCACGGGGTGGTCGGTCCGGCTGATCGACCGTATTGTTTTTCGGCAGAATGGGCTCTATGGCCTCATTGTCGGATTCGGGCAGCAACTTGCGCTTTGGGTAGCTCTTTATGTGGCGATCATCGCCATATTTTTCTTTAGTGTCGAGCACTTTGTTCCATCTGTGGTTGAGCTTATCCTGCGCGGCCTTAAGCCTTTGCTTCTGCTTCTTGAAGCTCCTCGCGGTGGCAATGATCCTTCAATGGAGGTTCTCTTGTTCCAGGTGTTTTTCCAGGATGATGAATGCATCATTGTTCGAACTGTTCTCCTCTCCGGAGACAGGTTGATGAATTTTACCCTCGGGATCGGCGTCGTCTGACGTCGGCTCCGGACTATGTTTACCGTCCCCTGGCTCATCCTGCTCCATCGCTGGGTCCATGGGGTCGTCGTTTCCATTGGAGTCGACCGGGGTGTTATTCTTTCTTGCACTGTTTTTACTGTGGCTGGATTTAGAGCGGCGCCTACGGCGTCACTTTGGTGGCTTATCGAGGGGATTATCCTTCGTTGTATCGTCGCCATCGCCTTCTTTTGGCGTGTCCACCATATATATATATATATATATATATATATATATATATATATATATATATATATATATATATATATATATATATATATATATATATCATAGGATGAGGTGGCAGTCCAGCGCCCGGTGGGCAGTGGTTCCTGTTCTTCTCATGCATCGCCGTAAATACCGTCGACATCTTCGGAGTCGAAATCCAGCGTGTCGGTTAAGTCATTGACAGTGGCTATGAAGTGGGTGGTGGGTGGGGAACAAATTTCTTCGTCGTCCGCTTCCCACTCAAGCCGGACATAGTTCGGCCAAGAGTCTCCTAACAATGAAAGAGACCTTAATGAGTTTAGCACGTCGCCCAAGGGCGAGTGCTGAAAGATATCCGTGGAGGTGAACTCCATGACCGGTGCCCGATTAGATTCGATAAGCATGGGTGTACGCGGTTCGGATCCTGTAGCCGGAGACGAGTCCTAGGGTCCGATGGTACCGACCTCATAGGAGTTGGGATCAGTGTTCGGCTCCAAGGCCGATGAGTGTGCGGCCTCCGTGGCGGTGTCCATCCACCCGTATTCGGATGGCACAATCTTCTCCAGATTGATTCTCGGGGCAGCTGCAGGCGCGATCCCCCGAATACTGTCCGGTGGCAGATCTAGGTCAAGCCCGTCGCGACTATTCGGCGCACCTGACATGGGCTCGAATCCGTCGAAGATCAAGTCTCCGCGGATGTTGGCAGTGTAGTTCAAGCTTCCAAACCTGACTTGATGGCCAGGGGCGTAGCTATCGATCTGCTCTAGATGGCCAAGCGAATTAGCCCACAGTACGAAGCTGCCGAATACGAAGATCTGTTCGGGGAGGAAAACCTCCTTCTGGACCGCGTCGTTGAAGATGATTGAAGGAGCCATCAGGCCTTATCGCGACGACACAGTGGAACTCTCAATGAAAGCACCAATGTCGGTGTCAAAACCGGCGGATCTCGGGTAGGGGCTCCCGAACTGTGCGTCTAAGGCTAACGGTAACAGGAGGCTGGGGACACGATGTTTACCCAGGTTCAGGCCCTCTCGATGGAGGTAATACCCTACTTCCTGCTTGATTGATCTTGATGATATGAGTATTACAAGAGTTAATCTACCACGAGATTGTAGAGGCTAAACCCTAGAAGCTAGCCAATGATTATGATTGTTGTTGTCCTACAGACTAAATCCTCTAGTTTATATAGACACCAGAGGGAGCTAGGGTTACACAGAGTCGGTTACAAAGAAGGAGATCTACATATCCGAATCACCAAGCTTGCCTTCCACGCAAAGGAGAGTCCCATCCGGACACGGGACGAAGTCTTCAATCTTGCATCTTCATAGTCCAACAGTCCGGCCAAAGTATATAATCTGGCTGTCCGAATACCCCCTAATCTAGGACTCCCTCAGCCCTACTTTAGTACATCGATAGGAGCCCCCGGGCCTGGGCCACACGTAAGCGCGGCGCGTTTGTTGGGCCAGGCCCAAAAAGGACGCGCGGGTAGGTGGGACGGTTTTTACCGCAGTAACTTTTCGTCCGCCGCGCTTCCCCATGACGACCGTTAAACGTGCAATGTGGGGGTCATGCATGATGCTGGGGGCATGCGTGGGGAGGTCGTAGCAGGCATGCATCACGTCGCAATAAATGGGAAAAGAGGCGGCCCGCGTCTTCCCCATAAAAAGGAATAACCACGGGCGCACAGCTCATTTACCCTCCGTGCTTTCCCCAATCTCGCCATTGCCGCCCCCATCTTATTTCTTCTTCAAGCGCTTGCTCGCCACCGCTGTGCCTCCCATCGCCTCCAGCCTCTCACCTCCTTTCCAGCCGCCACGGCACCCAAATCTGGCAAGGGCATGGGCGTGGCCGAGGACACGAGGGAGAAGGAGACGCCGGAGAGCGAGGCGGCGGCGCGGCAGGCACAGGCCGCCTACTTCGTCCCGTCGTCCGTCGACGCCCTCGAGCTCAGGGACTACTACAAGCCTTTGTGTGTGTGTGGGGGGGGGCAGTAACATTGGCACACCCCGCCACACGCGTCCTTCCTGCGGATTGTGAGAAGGGCGGCCAAAACTGGTAGCCGTTCTTCGTCGATTTCTTCTACTGTGGGCTCTGCCCCCCCTTTTCTGACTTTTTCAACGACATCATGCAGACTTTCGGCTTCCATTTGCTGGACCTCATGCCGAATGCTGTGGCGTGCCTGGCATGCTTCGCCCATCTTTGTTAGGGCTTCGCCGGGGTGAGGCCCAGCATGGCGCTTTTCCGCCACTACTTCTCCCCCCGCGTCCAACCTGGGGGTGCTCTTTCTGGGACCGTCGCCTGGATTTCAAGAATCAAGGAGAGGGGCGCATACCCAGATGGCGCCACGAAGGAGAGGTGGGAATAGTGGCGGGGCCGGTGGTGCTGGATCATGGAGGAGGATCCACCGGTGTTCTGTTGAGGCGTTCGCCGAGAGCCGCTGCTCCGCGGGGCGGACTGGAGCGATCTCGACCCCAACAACAAGAAGTTCTCGATCGTCACCACCAGGATCCGCCGCCTCACCGAGGTCGGGCTCACCCTCGAGATGACCGCGGCGGATTTCATCCGCTGCCGGATTGCTCCGCTGCGCAACGAGGGGAGGCCGACCTAGGATATTAAGAACGTGGCCGACATTATGAGGCTTCGCATCGGCCTGCAGAACAACTTCACGGTGCTGGGGCATTCTTGGTACTGTCAAAGGCTCTTCCAGCTGGACAAGTACACTGGCGGCAAGGTGAGAAGGGCCAGCAAGGCTGCAAAGTCCGGCAAGGTCATCAAGGGGCCCCTGTTTGGGTTGCCACCAGGAGTGGTCCCGCTGAGCAACAACTCTCGGCGGGCGGAGATCCTCGCCATGATGTCGGTCTTCACTACGCACGGTCTTGATCCAGCTTGGGTCGAGCCCCGGCACACGAGGTGGAAAATTTCTTCTCCGGCCTGGTTGAAGAGCTTGACCACAATGAACCGCGGCCCATCCAGGACACCACCCAGGAGGAGCAGAACTACATCGCCGCCAGGGCGATGGAGGCGGAGCTCGCTAGGCTGGCTGGCGATGCTGGTGGTGTGGAGAACGAGGCCGCCGTGGCTGCAGAAGAGGAGGAGCTCGCCGAGTGGGTGAGGTCTGCCAAGGAGGTGGGTGGTGCTAGCACCGAGGCCCTGCCTACCGGGGGCACATGCGAGGAATCATCTGAGGAGGAGGCTGAGGCCGGCGACCCCCCGGTCCCGAATAAAAAGACGCGTCCTGCGCCGGGCCAGTTCCGGTGAGCCGGTCCAGCCTAGCAAGGCCACGGCTCAGCAAGGGGCTCCGGGGGAGGCCGCGTGCATGACGAGGACCGCGGCGGCCAAGAAGGAGGCCACGGCGGTGAAAAAGAAGACCACGGTGGCGAAGAAGAAGACGCCCGCCTCTTCTTCGTCCAAACACTACCGGACCCCCTCACCACCTCCTCCCTTCGCAGGGACTGGTGCGGACATCGGCTTTGACTTCTCGTCCTTTAGCCCGAGGGGGAAGAGGAAAGTAGTCGAGGAGGAGGAGGACGAGTAAGCACTCTGCCCCTCGTCGTTTCCATCCTTACGCGTTATGCCGCCCTTGTTGATTTGACTTGTCTTTATCTTGGCAGGGACGTGGAGACGCTGGCCCAGCGGGTAAGGAAGAGGGCCAGGGCCTCGGCGGGCGGCCAGCCCCCGGCGGGCACCTCAAGCATGCCATTGGTGGTGGTGAGTAGCTCGGACAATAGCCCGCAGCACAGCCCCCAGCGTAAGTCTACCATCCACCCTTCGTCCATGCTTGTCGGGGCCCGACTCCCTTGTCGTTGACCTTGCCGCGGTTTGCAGGAGAAGAACGACAGCAGGAGGAGCCACCAAGGACCTCCTTCACCACGCCGCCCCGTGGGGCATCCCCGGCAAGGGCGCCAGATACCGAGCCCATGCGCACGGAGGAGGAGGTGGACTTGGGCACTGGCGGCTCCGTCCCGGCAACAGATGTTGGCGGGGAGGGAGCCTCTTCCTCCCGGCCCGGCACGAGTAAGTCATTTATTCTCCCTTGCTTTTCTCTTTTTTTTCTGGACCTTGGCTTCGGCCCCGCCTCATTTCCTTCTTCGGCGTCCAGCCCCCCCCCCCCCTGCGGACCAGGGGGACCCCGACACCATCATCAAAGAGGTTGCAGCGGATGCCATGGCTGAGGCTGAGAAAGTTGCCGCCAAGGAGGTCGCCGAGACCGTGGACGAGGAGGCCGCCAAGGGGCTTGCCAGAGAAATCGGCGAAGGCGCCGCCGAGGAGGCCGGCAAGGGTGCTGCTGAGGAGGAGGCCGACAAGGCTTCTGCCAAGGAGGAGGCCGTCAAGGCCTCTGCCAAGGAGGAGGTGGTCGACGACCAACCCTCCTTGTCTGCTGCCTTCGGCTCAGGAAAGTACCTGAAGGTGAGCGATGACGTATTCGTTCACCTCCCAGGGACGACGGGCACCAGGGCGTCGACCGAGGGGGAGGTGATCGATGATGAAGTGCTCGGCGCCGCCGAGCTCAAAGTCGTCAACGAGTCGAGCGCTTGTGGCGACACTCAAGAGGAGCAGCTCCTCTAGGCCATGAGTGCCAGCTTCAACAAACTCCAGGCGCTCCACCGCGCCCGTCTGGACAAGGCGAAGTCCAAGGAGGCGGTGGGGCACAAGGTGGAAGTGGACCTTGCAGAGCGTGTCACCGAAGCGTAGGTTTGGTTCTGCCAGGCTCATGAGGAGCTGAAAGCCGCCCGGGACCAGCTGGCGCAGCGCGACCTAGAGCTCCTCCTAAAGTAGGCCAACATCGAGAAGGCCCGGGAGGAGGCGAAGCAGATCCTGGAGTTTTCCTTGGAGAAGAACACGCTCAACGAGGCTCTGGTCGAGGCGCATTCCGCGGTCCTCAGCAAGGCTGGGCAGCTCTCCACGGCCAACGACACCATCAAGGACTTGAAGCTCAAGATGGAGAGTCTTGAGGGGGCACTTTCGGAGGTCCAGACCCGGGAAGGGGTTCTGACCAAGAGCCTGATGGAGAAGAAACAGCTACGGAAGAACGACACCGCCAACCACGCAGATCTCGTGAAGGGCGACAAAATCTGGATCGGCCGCCTCGCCGATGTTGCCAATAGGCTCACCAAGCAGTTGGCCGACATGAAGATGCCAGAAGTGAGGTACGCCTCGGAACCGGGCGCAAGCCCCCACGCCAAGCTGAACTTATTCTTTGAGGGCGTTCTCGGTGCCCTAGAACGGCTTGACTCCAACCGAGCGAGCTCCTTGGCCAACGAGTCCCAGATTATTTGCCAGGGCGCCATCACCAAGGTTCTCACCAAGCTGGCATACTGGAACCCCGACCTCGACTTCGACGCCGTGCTGGACAGCTTGCCGGGCGATGCAGACCTCTCGGGGATTGAGGAGCGCATCGAGCCCATCATCAGCCGCGTCGGCGGAATCCAGAGGATAGAGGGCCAGCGCCAGGATTAGGCACCCCGCTTCTTGTTGCCGCTGCAGGTTCACGACCAAGACAATTCATATCTTTAGTTAGAACCGCAACAACAATTTGTGTAATATAACTCTGCAGTACTTTTCATATGATGTATGCTATTTCCCTGCTCAACCTTTCTCTGTATGTCCACCCTACGCTTACTAGGTATGCTTGCCGCTGCGTAAACCCAAACCGCTGCGCTTTAAAGGGAAGACCCTTTAGTTGCCGGTAGGGTGTGCTTGCCGCCGCACGAACCATGTTGCCGCCCTCAGCGTGGCCGCTCGAACTGTCGAGCGGACTCGAGGCAGAGCGAGAGTGTTGCCAATAGCGGAAGGCCACCCTGCCTCCCTCGACGCAGCCGCTCGATCCGTCGAGCAGACTCGAAATGGACCAAGAGCATTGCCGGTAACAGAAGGGCCCCACCGTGTGCAGGTTTGCGATATAGAGGAAAGGTCTTCGAGGAAGATATCCTTATATAAAAAGGAATTACTCAAAGTTTTTGCATGACTTAGCTTTTTCATCGTCGCGCGGACACCTCCTGCAGCGGGCGACAAAACTGCTCGCTTGGCCGCAATCTTCTTGGGAGCCATGGCGATGAGCATCTGTGCTACTGATACGTCTCCAACATATTTATGATTTTTGATTGTTCCATGCTATTATATTACTTTTTTGAATGATTATGGGCTTTATTATACACTTTTATATTACTTTTGGGACTAACCTATTAACCGGAGGCCCAGCCCATATTGCTGTTTTATTGCCTGTTTCCGTATTTCAAAGAAAAGGAATATCAAACGAAGTCCAAACGGAATGAAACCTTCGACAACGTGATTTTTTTGGTAGATTATCATCCTGGAGACGTGGAGTTCAAGTCAGAAGATACTCGAGGACTCCACGAGATAGGAGGGCGCCCCCCCTATAGGGCGCGCCCCCTATCTCGTGGACCCCTCGAGCACCCTCCGACCGACTTCTTTCGCCTATATAGTCCCACATACCCTAAAAACATCCCCGGAGAAGATAGATCGGGAGTTCCGCCGCCGCAAGCCTCTGTAGCCACCAAAAACCTCTCGGGAGCCCTTCCCGGCACCCTGCTGGAGGGGGGATCCATCACCGGTGGCCATCTTCATCATCCCGGCACTCTCCATGACGAGGAGGGAGTAGTTCACCCTCGAGGCTGAGGGTATGTACCAGTAGCTATGTGTTTGATCTCTCTCTCTCTCTCGTGTTCTCTCTCGTGTTCCCTCTATGGCACGATCTTGATGTATCCCGAGCTTTGCTATTGTAGTTGGATCTTATGATGTTTCTCCCCCTCTACTCTCTTGTGATGAATTGAGTTTTCCCTTTGAAATTATCTTATCGGATTGAGTATTTTATGAGAACACTTGATGTATGTCTTGCCGTGCTTATCTATGGTGACAATGGGATATCATGTGCCTCTTGATGTATGTTTTGGTGACCAACTTGCAGGTTCCGCCCATGAACCTATGCATAGGGGTTGTCACACGTTCTTGACTCTCCGGTAGAAACTTTGGGACACTCTTTGAAGTACTTTGTGTTGGTTGAATAGATGAATCTGAGATTGTGTGATGCATATCGTATAATCATGCCCACGGATAGTTGAGGTGACAATGGAGTATCTAGGTGACATTAGGGTTTTGGTTGATTTGTGTCTTAAGGTGTTATTCTAGTACGAACTCTTTTATAGATCGATCCGAAAGAATAACTTTGAGGTGGTTTCATACCCTACCATAATCTCTTCGTTCGTTCTCCGGTATTAGTGTCTTTGGAGTGACTCTTTGTTGCATGTCGAGGGCTTGTTATATGATCTATCTATGTATTATTGTTGAGAGAACTTGCACTAGTGAAAGTATGAACCCTGGGACTTGTTTCCTATCATTGCAATACTGTTTACGCTCACTTTTACCACTTGTTACCTTGCTGTTTTTATTATTTCAGATTACAAAAACCTTTATCTACTATCTATTTTGCACTTGTATCACCATCTCTTCGCCGAACTAGTGCACCTATACAAATTACCATTGTATTGGGTGTGTTGGGGACACAAGAGACTCTTTGTTATTTGGTTGCAGGGTTGTTTGAGAGAGACCATCTTCATCCTACGCCTCCTACGGATTGATAAACCTTAGGTCATCCACTTGAGGGAAATTTGCTACTGTCCTACAAACTTGTGCACTTGCAGGCCCAACAACGTCTACAAGAAGAAGGTTGTGTAGTAGACATCAAGCTCTTTTCTGGCGCCGTTGCCGGGGAGGTTAGCGCTTGAAGGTATATCTTTAGATCTTGCAATCGAATGTTTTTGTTTCTGGTTTTATCACTAGTTTAGTTTCTAAAAGAAAACTACAAAAAAATGGAGTTGACTTTGTCTCATACGCTTCGTCTTTTTAATATCTTTCATGAGTATGATGGAAAGGAAAATTGTGCTCAAGTGCTATAAGAAGAATGCATTAGAGTGTTTGATACTAAATCTTTGAATGATGAGCATGATTGCAATGTTGTTAGTATGAATTCCTTGAATATCCATGATGCTAATGATATGCGGAGCCACAAGCTTGGGGAAGCTATGTTTGATGAATATGATATTTTTTGTCCCCCAAGTTTTGATGAGAATATTTATTATGATGAAAGCATGCCTCCTATTTATGATGATTATATTGATGAAAGTGGGTTTGGAAGAGTGTCAACTTTAGGAAGTAGTGATCCCACTATTTTGGAGGATGTTGAATCTTATTGTGATGAACATGAAAGTGGATTTGGAAGAGTGTCAACTTTATTTAGTGATGATTCCACTATTTCGGAAGAGGTTCTTATTGATTATGAGAACAAAGTTGCTATCTATGATGATTATTGTGATGACTTGTATGCTATTAGGAATAATGATAACCATGAAACTTGCCATCATGATTTTAGTTTTCAATTGGATTATGCCTCACATGATAATTATTTTGTTGAGTTTGCTCCCACTATTATTCATGAGAAGAATTTTGCTTATGCGGAGAGTAGTAAATCTTCTATGCTAGTAGATCATGAAAAGAATGCTTTAGGTGCTGGTTATATTGTTGAATTCATTCATGATGCTACTGAAAATTATTATGAGGGAGGAACATATGCTTGTAGGAGTTGCAATAATGTCAAGTTTCCTCTCTATGTGTTGAATACCTTGAAGTTATGCTTGTTTTTACCTTCCTTTGCTTGTTGATTATTGTTCCCCTTAGATGTTTTCTCACAAAATCCCTAGGCATAGGAAGTGGGTTAGACTTTAATGTGCTAGTATTATGCTTCATGATGCTCCCGTTATGTTTCAATCCTTATCTTTTATGTGAGCATCATTGTCATCATCATGCCTAGCTAGAAAGGCATTAAAGAAAAGCGCTTGTTGGGAGACAACCCAATATTTATCCTTACTGTTTTTGTGTGTACACATGATTATGCTACTTTAGTAATCATGTTTTATAGCTTTTGTTTCAATAAAGTGCCAAGTAGAACCTTTGGGAAGACTTGGGTGAAGTTTATGTGATCTTGCTGTAGAAAACAGAAACTTTAGCGCTCACGAGATTAGCTGCCATTTTTTACTAGAGAGTGATTTTAAGTCGATTCTTTTTGAAGATGATTAATAAACAAATTACTCAGGTCCAGAAATTTATTTCATAATTTTTGGGGTTCCAGAAGTATACGTTTGGTACAGATTACTACAGACTGTTCTGTTTTTGACAGATTCTGTTTTCATTGTGTTGTTTGCTTATTTTGATGCATCTATGGCTAGTATTAAGTGGTATGAACCATAGAGAAGTTAGAATACAGTACATATTACACCAATATGAATTTATAATGAGTTCATTACAGTACCTAAGTGGTGATTTATTTTCTTACACTAACGGAGCTTACGAGTTTTGTTTTGAGTTTTGTGTGGTTGAAGTTTTCATGTTTTGGGTAAAGATTCGATGGACTATGGAATAAGGAGTGGAAAGAGCATAAGCTTGGGTATACCCAAGGCACCCCAAGGTACTATTCAAGTACAACCAAGCAACTAAGCTTGGGGATGCCCCTGATGGCATCCCCTCTTTCGTCTTCGTTCATCGGTAACTTTACTTAGAGCTATATTTTTATTCACCACATGATATGTGTTTTGGTTGGAGCGTCAATTTATTTTGTTAGTGTTTGCTTGCTGTAGTTAGAATAATGTTTTTCATCTTTAGTTTCAATAAAAAAGTCAAGGATAGCGTTTGCCATGCTTATTTTGCTAGTATACATGTTGCTGTTTGAAAACAGAAAGTTTACCGCTGTTGCAAAAATTCCCTAGAAAAGTCAGAGAATGGTATAATGTTGAGTCATTTTGCATATTAAGCTCTGATAAATTTATTACAGTGCGAATTTTAGTTCATAATTTTTGGAGTCAGGGAAGTATTGATACTCTTGCATTCTTTATAGACTGTACTGTTTTGACAGATTGCTGTTATGTTTGCATTGTTTGCGTATGTTTGCTTGTTTAATGATTCTATTTGAGGATAGGATTATTAAATATGCAGAGGCATTTAGTATGAAATGTTGAATAATAATGTTAGTGATTTGTTACAGTAGAAGATGATATGGTTTTGCATTGGTTTATACTAACCTATCTCACGAGATCTTGTTGAGTTTGTTGTGAATGAAGGTTTTGATAAAAAGAGAAACCGTGACATGAAAGGAATTAAGGAGACACAAAAGCTCAATATTGGGGATGCCCAAGGCACCCCAAGATAATATTTCAAGAAGTCTCAAGCATCTAAGCTTGGGGATGCCCCGGTAGGCATCCCACCTTTCTTCTTCGACAATCATCGGTTAGTATCGGTTGAGCCTAAGTTTTTGCTTCTTCACATGAGTTGTGCTATCCTTGCAATGTCATTTTATTTTGTTTTTCTTTCTGATTGAATACAATACCAAGATCTTAAATTATTTAATGAGAGAGAGTCTTCATATAGTTGCATAATTATTTAGCTACTCATTGATCTTCACTTATATCTTTCAGAGTAGTTTGTCATTTTTTCTAGTACTTCACTTATATCTTTTAGAGCACGGCGGTGGTTATATTTTGAAGAAATTGCTAGTCTCTCATGCTTCACTTATTTTATTTTGAGAGTCTTAAACAGCATGGTAATTTGAATGAAAACTATCATAGAAAGTGAATTGGATGCTATGATCAATTTGATGCTTGATAATTGTTTTGAGATATGGAGGTAGTAATATTAAAGTCATGCTAGTTGGGTAATTATGGATTTAAAGAATACTTGTGTTGAAGTTTGTGATTCCCGTAGCATGCACGTATGGTGAACCTCATTGTGATGAAGTTGGAGCACAATTTTATTTATTGATTGTCTTCCTTATGAGTGGCAGTCGGGGACGAGCGATGGTCTTTTCCTACCAATCTATCCCCCTAGGAGCATGCGTGTAGTGCTTTGGTTTTTGATGACTTCTAAATTTTTACAACAAGTATATGAGTTCTTTTGATAAATGTTGAGTCCATGGATTATACGCACCCTTTCACCCCTCCATTATTGCTAGCCTCTCTTGTATCGTGCAACTTTCGCCGGTACCATACACCCATCGTATGTCTTCCTCAAAACAGCCACCATACCTACCTATTATGGCATTTCCATAGCCATTCTGAGATATATTGCCATGCAACTTTCCACCGTTCCGTTTACTATGACACGTTTCATCATTGTCATATTGCTCTTTGCATGATCATGTAGTTGACATCGTATTTGTGGCAAGGCCACCTTCATAATTTTCATACATGTCGCTCTTGATTCATTGCATATCCCGATAAACCGTCGGAGGCATTCCTATAGAGTCATATCTTGTTCTAGCTTTGAGTTGTAATTTTTGAGTTGTAAATCCATAAAAGTGTGATGATCTTCATTATTAGAGCATTGTCTCAGTGAGGAAAGAATGATGAAGACTATGATTCCCCCACAAGTCGGGATGAGACTTTGGACTTTACAAAAAGAAAAAAAAAGAGAAGAAAAAAAAGGAAAAAAAGAGAAAGGCCAAAAAAAGAAGGCCAAAGAAAAAAAGAGAAAAAAAGAAAAAAAGAAAAAAAGAATGAAAGAAAAAGAGAGAAGGGACAATGCTACCATCTCTTTTTCCACACTTGTGCTTCAAAGTAGCACCATGATCTTCATGATAGAGAGTCTCCTATGTTGTCACTTTCATATACTAGTGGGAATTTTTCATTATAGAACTTGGCTTTATTATTCCAATGATGGGCTTCCTCAAAATGCCCTAGGTCTTCGTGAGAAAGCAAGTTGGATGCACACCCACTAGTTTTCTTTTGTTGAGCTTTCATATATTTATAGCTCTAGTGCATCCGTTGCATGGCAATCCCTACTCACTCAAATTGATATCTATTAATGGGCATCTCCATAGACCGTTGATACGCTTAGTTGATGTGAGACTATCTTCTCCTATTTTTTGTCTTCTCCACAACCACCATTCTATTCCACATATAGTGCTATGTCCATGGCTCACGCTCATGTATTGCGTGAAAGTTGAAAAAGTTTGAGATTATTAAAGTATGAAACAATTGCTTGGCTTGTCATTGGGGTTGTGCATGATTAAATACTTTGTGTGATGAAGATGGGGCATAGCCAGACTATATGATTTTGTAGGGATAACTTTCTTTAGCCATGATATTTTGAGAAGACATGATTACTTTGCTTAGTATGCTTGAAGTATTATTATTTCTTATGTCAATATGAACTTTTATTTAGTATTATTTGGATCTGAACATTCATGCCACAATAAAGAGAAATTACTTTGAGAATCATGCTAGGTAGCATTCCACATCAAAAATTATGTTTTTATCATTTACCTACTCGAGGACGAGCAGGAATTAAGCATGGGGATGCTTGATACGTCTCCAACGTATCTATAATTTTCGATTGTTCCATGCTATTATATTACTTGTTTTGAATGATTATGGGATTTATTATACACTTTTATATTACTTTTGGGACTAACCTATTAACCGAAGGCCCAACCCATATTGCTGTTTTATTGCCTGTTTCAGTATTTCAAAGAAAAGGAATATCAAACGGAGTCCAAACGTAATGAAACCTTCGGCAATGTGATTTTTTGGAAGATTATCATCCTGGAGACGTGGAGTTCAAGTCAGAAGATACTCGAGGATTCCACGAGATAGGAGGGCGCCCCCCCCTATAGGGCGCGCCCCCTGTCTCGTGGACCCCTCGAGCACCCCCCGACCGACTTCTTTCGCCTATATAGTCCCACGTACCCTAAAAACATCCACAGAGAAGATAGATTAGGAGTTCCACCGCCGCAAGCCTCTGTAGCCACCAAAAACCTCTCGGGAGCCCTTCCCGGCACCCTGCAGGAGGGGGGGGGATCCATCACCGGTGGCCATCTTCATCATTCCGGCGCTCTCCATGACGAGGAGGGAGTAGTTCACCCTCGAGGCTGAGGGTATGTACCAGTAGCTATGTGCTTGATCTCTCTCTCTCTCATGTTCTATCTCGTGTTCCCTCTATGGCACGATCTTGATGTATCCCGATCTTTGCTACTGTAGTTGGATCTTATGATGTTTCTCCCCCTCTACTCTCTTGTGATGAATTGAGTTTTCCCTTTGAAGTTATCTTATCGGATTGAGTCTTTTATGAGAACACTGGATGTATGTCTTGCCGTGCTTATCTGTGGTGACAATGGGATATCATGCGCCTCTTGATATATGTTTTGGTGGCCAACTTGTGGGTTCCGCCCATGAACCTATGCATAGGGGTTGCCACACGTTCTTGACTCTCCGGTAGAAACTTTGGGACACTCTCTGAAGTACTTTGTCTTGGTTGAATAGATGAATCTGAGATTGTGTGATGCATATCGTATAATCATGCCCATGGATACTTGAGGTGACAATGGAGTATCTAGGTGACATTAGGGTTTTGGTTGATTTGTGTCTTAAGGTGTTATTCTAGTACGAACTCTTTTATAGATCGATCCGAAAGAATAACTTTGAGGTGGTTTCGTACCCTACCATAATCTCTTCGTTCGTTCTCCGGTATTAGTGTCTTTGGAGCGACTCTTTGTTGCATGTCGAGGGCTTGTTATATGATCTATCTATGTTATTATTGTTGAGAGAACTTGCACTAGTGAAAGTATGAACCCTGGGCCTTGTTTCCTATCATTGCAATACTGTTTACGCTCACTTTTACCACTTGTTACCTTGCTGTTTTTATTATCTCAGATTACAAAAACCTTTATCTACTATCTATTTTGCACTTGTATCACCATCTCTTCGCCGAACTAGTGCACCTATACAAATTACCATTGTATTGGGTGTGTTGGGGACACAAGAGACTCTTTGTTATTTGGTTGCAGGGTTGTTTGAGAGAGACCATCTTCATCCTACGCCTCCTACGGATTGATAAACCTTAGGTCATCCACTTGAGGGAAATTTGCTACTATCCTACAAACCTGTGCACTTGCAGGCCCAACAATGTCTACAAGAAGAAGGTTGTGTAGTAGACATCAGCTACTAGCTACTAAACCAGATTCCTACTATTGGGCGCCCCCTACCTAGCGCGCCAAAGATGTCGGTGCGGAGACGACACCTATGGGATCACAAGAATCCCTTCTAGGTTGCGGGGCGCGGGGTGGTGAGAAGAGCGGGATTAGCAGTCAGTACAAGAACACAGATCATTTACCCAGGTTCGGGCCGCAGAGATGCGTAATACCCTAGTCCTACTTTGATGGGTTTATTTGTGTTCTTGAGGTTCTTGAACTAGATACCGGGAGCGTAACTTGTCCAAAAGTCCGAATCCTTCTCTTGGGTGCCTTGGGCCTCCTTTTATAGGCAAGGGGATCGCCACAGTGGCACACATGAGGTGGCATCGGGGCCCTGTAGCTAAGTATATCGCTAGCTATTACGGGACAAGACGCATTTAATGCGCCCCCTGACGTGTCCCCCCGCCTTTATCGCCGCTTCGCCCTGCCTTGACACGTGCCTGGGCCAGCGAGGCGGTCAGCGCCATGTAAGCTAGCAGGCAGCTGAGGTGGCGCGGTGGTAGGGCCTCCATGAAGGTTTGCATGCCACCACGTAGGCATGTGCTGAGTTGGTGAGAAGCCTCATGTCGACACGCAGGTGAGGGAGTCCTGGATAAGGGGGTATCCGGACAGCCGGACTATATACTTTGGCCGGACTGTCGGACTATGAAGATACAAGATAGAAGACTTCATCCCGTGTCTGGATGGGACTCTCCTTGGCGTGGAAGGCAAGCTTGGCGATTCGGATGTAGATCTCCTCCTCTATAAACCGACTCTGTGTAACCCTAGCCCCCTCCGGTGTCTATATAATCCGGAGGGTTTAGTCTATAGGACGCAACAACAATCATACCATAGGCTAGCTTCTAGGGTTTAGCCTCTCTGATCTCATGGTAGATCAACTCTTGTAATACTCATATCATCAAGATCAATCAAGCAGGAAGTAGGGTATTACCTCCATCGAGAGGGCCCGAACCTGGGTAAACATCGTGTCCCCATCCTCCTGTTACCATTAGCCTTAGACGCACAGTTCGGGACCCACTACCCGAGATCCGCCGGTTTTGACACCGACATTGGTGCTTTTATAGAGAGTTCCTCTGTGTCAGTGCTGCAAGGCTAGATGGCTTCTCCAACCTTCAACCACGCTGTCCTGGGTGAGATTTTTTTCCTCAGACAGATCTTCGTGTTCGGCTTCGCACTGCAGGCCAACTAGCTTGGCCATCTGGAGCAGATCGATAGCTACGCCCCTGGCCATCAGGTCAGGTTTGGAAAACCTAAACTACACTGCCGACATCCGCGGAGACCTAGATCTGCAGTCGGGCAGTATTCGGAACATCGCACCTGCTACAGCTCAGGACTTCGTTCCAGAGCAGGCCATGCCTTCCAAGGACGGGTGGATGGACCCCGTCCCGGAGGCCGCACACTCCTCGGCGTTGGAGCCGAACACAGACTCCTCTCCTAAATGGATATGTGTCTCCGGACCCCCGGACTCATCTCCGGCCACGTGTTCCGGACCGCGCGCATCCGTGCCCAATGAATCCAACTGGGTTCCAGTCATGGAGTTCAGCACCGTGGATATCCTTCAGCACTCACCTTTCGGAGATGTGCTGGGATCATTAAGGTCTCTCTCTTTGTCAGGAGACTCCTGGCCGAACTATGTCCGGCTCGAGTGGGAAGCTGGCGACGAAGAAATTTGTTACCACCCACCACCCACTTAATAGCCATGGTCGATAACTTAACCGACGTGCTTAACTTCGACTCCGAAGACATCGACGGTATAGATGACAACGCGGGAGAAGAACAGGAACCACCGCCCACAGGGCACTGGACTGCCACCTCTTCATATGATGTATATATGGTGGATACTCCCAAAGAAACCAATGGAGATAAGGCTACGGGAGATAACCCCTCGGGGAAGAAAGTAAAACATGAGCGTCATCGGCGCCGCTCCAAGCCTCACCACAACAATACCGGCAATAGAGAAAATCCAGATGGTGCCGAAGAGGAATACGATCCTGATCAACCCACCTTCGAGCAAGCCGAACAGGAACACGGGCAGGCTAGCACAAACGAACAGGCGACAGACGGATACTTGGAGGATGATAACTATATGCCTCCCTCTGAAGACAAGGTGAGCCTCGGCGACGATGAATTTGGAGTACCAGAGGATCACATAGAGCAGGAGCGCTTCAAGCGCAGGCTTATAGACACTGCAAGAAGCCTGAAAAAGAAGCAGCAGCAGCTCCAAGCCGACCAAGATCTGCTCACAGACAGACGGACTAAGGCCCGGGTAGCCGAAGAATACGGACTCGAGCGCCGAACAAAATACTACCCAAAACGTAGGCTGCTACCTCAATTCAAGGAGGCGGCACTAAAAATCAAACGTAGGCCTACACCCCGCCGACAACACACCGCGACAAGGGGTTGCGCACAAGACCATCATTATATACCAAACAGCAATATGGCAAGCACCCCGGATGCATCAACGGACAAAAATAGAGTCTACAAACCTTGGCGCAACAAATATAAGCGTCCCAAGGAAAAAATGGCGCCCAGGGAACGACGATCAACACAGGAGCCGGTAATCCACAACTTGCTGAGCGGGAGAAGGAACTTCAACATCTTAATTCGGGCCCCTCTAGCTTGAACCGCATACTTGACCGCCCATGTCAAATTCATGGCACCCCAGGAGCGGCTGCCAATCATACCAATAGAGAATGCGTGGTCTTTAAACAAATCCGCAGGCCGGCGCCGGAAGGAGCGTGAAGAAGCCCAGATTATCAAGTCTAGGGACCGATAACTCGAGGATCAGACTCACCAAATAACTCATTCTAGAGTATCATAAATAGGCGTGACGGCCATCTAGGCCCCGCCACCCCCGAGCTGGTCTCCGGATAGCCAAAAATGTCATACCAACTTTTGGTCTAACACATCTAGGGAGTAGCTACTCAGCACCACCAGGATACACTGCGACTCGACGCATTACCACCCAAGACCCACATGATGAAGTCACAAATGCGGTCAAGACCGAGCTTCGCCTCGGCGCCGAAGAATATTCGACTACTTTATTCACTGAAGCAGCGAGTCACGATTTTTTCAATCGAACTTAGATTTGACAGCCGAACTCTTGGACACCGATAAAGGAGTCTGAACTACTTTATGATGCCCCAACCTAACCATAGCTCATATAGATCCTTCAGCGTAAGCCGGACGGATCACATCCACGGCTCAGCCACTGCTCACACACGCCTCTTAAGCATTATTTGCAGGTTCACCCTCGCGCACAACTGGACCGACGACTTGGAAGGAGCTCGAATGCACACAGGGGGGACCTCCACCCCACCTGAATACAATCCGGATATTCCTCCGGACTCGCGCACAGCCAACCACCGCCCGACCCCAACAGGTTCTGCCGTCATGCCTCTCTTTTATAACATGCACCGTACTCATACGCGTAGACGTATTACTTAAATACAACATGTAGAGTCATTTGACGCTTATCTGCTATTTCTCAACGATACTTTGTCATAACGGCATCCGAACATCGTGTTATGCCTTCAAACGCCAGGGGCTTCCTTGCACCCGTACTACGGCGACTAAAGTCCGAACACCTTTTCGGTCGCTCGGCACCCCGAACTTATAGTATTATATGCATCAGCTCCGAATCATGTCTTGGGTCATTGGTTGGGTTTGCCCGGCTCCCATGTTTAGGTACCTTACGTTCCGCAATATCGGCTAAGGTAGCGCTGGGAGAACTACTGCGATTGTGTCCTAGTTCTTCCGGACGAACGCCTCAATAGAGAAAGCCGAAAACCGACTGTCATGATAAGGCGAGAGCTGGTTAGCTGTTCGAGAGGTTGTAAAATCTTTAAGGATTTATTCTGCATAAATGCCATAAAGAATGCAGCGTGCGAAGGATCGGTCCACCGATCAGGCGCTATTAGAGCCCCCGTGCGGTCTTCCGAACACCAGGGGCTGCGCCTCCCATACTCGAATTCCTATGTCTAAGTGAGAGTAATAAAGCCCTATAGTCCGATTGCCTGGTTCGCTGTGCTGAACACCTAATTCATGGACCCAAGAATGGGACAAAGAGTGTTCAGGTTTATCCCGAATACCCCCATAGTTCCTACGTGGGGGCAAAAGCCAACGACTGGCCAACTCTCAAGACTAACATATTAAACGACCGCGCATGAATCTAATTTACACATAGCAGGCACCTACATATAAGTGACTCTATTTTGCCTTACAAAGGATAGCACATCTGCTTTCAGGAAAAAATAATGTCTTTCGTACATTCCTCGGCCACGAGGCGGGCGCCTTTCAAGACACCATCATAATATAGTTCGGGCTTGTGGTGTTCCTTCCCCTCCGGCGGCCCCTCAGTCATCAGCTTATCAGCATCAAGCTTCCCCCAGTGCACTTTCACACGGACAAATGCCATTCGTGCCCCTTCTATGCAAACCGATCGCTTAATGACGTCCAGCCGAGGGCAGGCCCTCACAATCTGCTTCACGAGCCCAAAGAAACAACTCGGTATAGGCTCGGCGGGCCACAACCGGATAACAAGATCCTTCATGCCTAGTTCACCCGCCTGATGTAGTTCGATCAGCTGTTTGAGCTGGTCGACAAATGCCACCGGATAGTTCGGCGCCAAATACTCCGACCAGAAGAGCTTCTCCGCAGTTTCCTTTTTCTCAGCTCGACAGAATTGGGCAGCATCAGATATGCTGCGCGGCAAATCTACAAATACCCCTGAAAAATCAGGATTCAGTGGGTCACCATGAATATTCCTTGCAAAAGCGTAAGGCGCTTTGAACAAAAAAAAATCCTTACCAGCCGCAATCTTCCGCGCCTCCTGAATATCCTTCAGCGCAGCCTGGGCTTCCTCCCGAACCTCATTCGTGGTCCAGAGAGCTTGGGCAAGTTCGGATTCTTTCAATGATAGACTCTGCTCCAAGCTCTCGCTTCTCCCTACGGCCTCCTGAAGCTCTCGTTTAGCTTCCACGACCCTCGCTTTGTGTTTTTCACGGAGAGCCTGCTCTGCGGCCGCTTTCTTTTCTGCCAAGGCAACAACCTTCTTGAGCGCCTCAATTTCGGCATTGGCCCCTGGAATGCGCGATATATATACTCTAAGATAGTCACAACTACTTACTTGTGCTAAAACTTACTAAAAGTTTCAAAACATACCTTGTTGGTCCTCCAGCTGCTTCTTCACTCGGCCAAGTTCCTCTTCGGCCTGCACCAGACTCTGCTTGAGTCCGGACACTTCTGAAGTATGAGAGGAGGCAGCCGCTGCAGATATCTGATTCATAAAATATATATGTCATTAGCTAAGTCTCCTGCGGACACGAAGTTGATCCCCTGTCAGGTTCCTGTCCTCTCCGGACAGTGTATCAGGGGCTACTATCTATACTATGACATTCTTTTACACGTACCTCCAAGCCTTTTATAAGGCTGACGCATGATTCATTCAGTCCGCTCTTGGCGGCCTGAATCTTTTCTATCACCACACCCATAAGGGCGCGGTGTTCTGCAATGATGGACGCACTTTCCAGTGCTATCGACAGACCGCCTGACACCTTTGGTTGGACGGAGGTTGCATGTGGAGTAGGGTCACCCCCTCCAGTCAAGAGGGGCTGCCTGCCTGATCCCGGAGCCTTAAGGGCCTACGGGATTGTGTCCGGCTGCGCGCCGGATCCACGATCGCCCCCGCCGTCGACATTCATGGGAACCGCTGCTCCCGCACGTCCGGCCCTCGAGGTACCCTTTTGGACGACACCTCGGTGTCACAGCCAGGCTCTTGGGAAGGGGCCCTGGGAGGTATCTCACTCTCCAAGGCATCGGAACCCAACGAGTCCTCTGATGAGGCCTGTTGGGCCGAAGACCTCGCCGGACTGTAAAAAGCACAATGCGAATCAAAATACTACATTCTAGTAAATTCTGGATGCATGAATATGTTTGGATTTCGTGCACTTACGATTTTACCAGGGGCTGGGCCCTGGGATCCCGCTCCGGGCTGCTGTCGGTTGCCGTGGTGGATGCCTCGGAGACGGATGTTCTTCCCCTCTTAGGCGAATCTGCTTCTAAAGATGAGGAGGTTGTCCTTTTGTTCCTCCCCCTCGTAGGGGACTCGGGCTCTTCTTCCTCCTCATCCTCTTCCTCCTCCTCGTCCTCTTCCTCCTCCTCGTTCTCTCCGGAGAAGGAAGGGTCACTGGAGTCTTCGGACTTCGTGTCCAAAGCACCGCGACGACGGAGACCGCTCCTAGTCTCCTTGGCCTTTTTGTTGGCCTGTTTCTTCGGCGCCTTGTAAGGCGCTGGGACCAGCATCTTCGTCAGAAGAGGTCCCGCCGGTTCTTCTGGCGGCGGGGTCGGGCAATGAATCTGCTCTACCACCTTCATCCATCCCCGAGGCAATCATCGAAAGACACGTTAAAAAACATCTCCTTCAGGACATATCAATGAAACATGCGAATAGCCAAGATATGATGATGACTTACCGGACTGGCGGGGTGGGACAATTGGTACCCGCGGTCTACGGCCGAGTCCGGCCATGGTTTGCCGGACTTAAAAAGCACCTTCCAGATGTCCTTGTGCAAGGAGCCGAAAAGCTCCCGCAGGGTCTGGTGTTCGGCCGGGTCATACTCCCACAAGTCACAGCCCCTGTGCTGGCAAGGAAGGATCAGGCGAACCAGCATCACCTGAACCACGTCAACAAGCCTGATGGCCTTGTCCTCCATACCTTTGACGCGCGCCTGGATCACTGACAGTTCGTCCGACGACGACCAGTTCACACCCTTCTTGGACCAGGATGTGAGCCGCAAAGGGGCTCTAGATCAAAACTCAGGAGCAGTGACCCACTTTTTGCCGCGCGGCTTAGTGATATAGAACCACTGTTGCTGCCACTCCTTGACGGAGTCATTGAAAGTACCCGTCGGCCATGTGACCTTGGGCATCCTGCTCACCATGGCGCCTCCGCACTCGGCATGTTCGCCATTCACCACTTTGGGCGTCACGTTGAAAATCTTGAGCCATAGCCCGAAGTGCAGCGAGATACGAAGAAAGGCCTCGCACATGATGATAAACGTCGAGATGTTGAGGAAAGAATTGGGGGATAGATCATGAAAATCAATCCCGTAGTAATACATGATACCGCGAACAAAAGGGTGGAGGGAGAACCTGAGCCCGCAGATGAAATGGGGGAGGAAAACGACTCTCTCATGGGGCTCCGGAGTCGGGACAATCTGTCCCGCCGTTGGAAGACGGTGGCCAATTTTCTTGGCTAGATATCCGGCCGCCCGCAACTTTTTAATATCCTTCTCCTGGACGGAGGAGGCCATCCACTTGCCTCCTGCTCCAGATCCGGACATTTTCAGAAGACCTTTTTTGTGGGTAAGATGAATGCTTGGGCGCTAGGGCTTGGGCGAAAGGAAAGGGGCGAGCAGAAGTAGAAGAAGGTGTGTGTAGAAGGGAGGAGGCTTTTCCCACTTTTATCAAGGCGATAAAACTTTACGCCTCCCTGCTTGCCTAACGGAGCCTACTCGTTCCCCACTTACCGTAATTGATGGTACAGTTGGGTTACCGACACCCATATTAAAGAGGATCCTGCGTTAAGGGGACATGATCTCTGCTTTGACAAGACATGCCGAAGAAACCGCCTCACAATATGTGCGGAAGCAGGTTGTAAAAACGGTTCGAATAAGTTACCGAGCCATGGCGTGATGTCACACAACAAAGAATTGCCAGCAGATCAGATTCGTGGATTATTATTCTTTCTACGGTGGTATATGGAATTTATTTTGCAGAGCCAGACACGGTCCTTGTGTTCGGAATTAATTTTGGAGTATTCAGAGGTGGAACCCGCCTCGCAATGCCGAAGACAATCTACGCGCCGGACTCATCGTCATTGAAGCCTGGTTCAGGGGCTACTGAGGGAGTCCTGGATAAGGGGGTATCCGGACAGTCGGACTATATACTTTGGTTGGACTATTGGACTATGAAGATACAAGATAGAAGATTTCCTCCCGTGTCCGGATGGGATTCTCCTTGGCGTGGAAGGCAAGCTTGGAGATTCGGATGTAGATCTCCTCCTCTGTAAACCGACTCTATGTAACCCTAGCCCCCTCCGGTTTCTATATAAACCGGAGGGTTTAGTCCGTAGGACGCAACAACAATCATACCATAGGCTAGCTTCTACGGTTTAGCCTCTCTGATCTCGTGGTAGATCAACTCTCATAATACTCATATCATCAAGATCAATCAAGCAGGAATTAGGGTATTACCTCCATCGAGAGGGCCCGAACCTGGGTAAACATCGTGTTCCCAGCCTCCTGTTACCATTAGCCTTAGACGCACAGTTCGGGTCCCCCTACCCGAGATCCGCCGGTTTTGACACAGACAGCAGGCGCCTGCCCAGCTGGTGGGCTGGCAGCTGCATGGGAGTGGTGATACAGGCTTGGCGAGTGCGGGCCTGGCTGCGGCCTCGCGGATGTCCTCGGCAAGGACCTTGCTGAGGCGTCGTAGTCGTCCCTGGCAAGGATCTTGCCAGGGGTCTTGTGGTTTTCCTCGGCAAGAATCTCACCGGGGCTCGTCGTCTTTTATTCCTCCTCTGAGTTGGAGCGTATCTTGTCTTCACAAAGATCCGCATGCCATCACGGAGGGCCTCCCAAGCCTTGGTCCCAATGCAGTTGGTGGCGCTGGAGGAATTGGGGCGGAATTGGGGCTCAAGGGAGGCGTGCTCTGCTGGTGCCAGGTATGTTGCCCCGGCAAGGCCCTTGCCGGGGCCGTGGAGGACGCGCCCGACAAGGATCTTGCCGAGGGAAACCACTTCGCCTTCTTGCTCTTTATGTTTCTGTCTTGGCGTTACTTTGGGTAGTTCTGCGGTTCCAACCCCTCCCTCTGCCTTGCTTAGTGTGGTTGTGGGCGCGGCTCCGACTGCCCGTGCACTTTAGTAAGGGGTACAAAGTAGTGCCCCTACTTTAGTGCACCGGCAGACTGTTATATGATGTGAGTAAGATCGATTGTCTCTGGGTGCGTGGGTTGTTTTAAATCGAACCCTGACCCAATCTGAGATCCGAAGTTTGAGAAATTTCCGAGCTTGATAGCTCGGGCTCCGGATTATAAGCCAATTTTTCCGGCACGCAGTCCGACTCTAGGTTCGGGATAGGATGCGTGTCTGCCTGTGGGATGGTATCCGGCTCTGTGAGCTCGGAAATCTGAACATAATTCGTCCTCAATACAGAGGGATAGTTGTTGCGGAGATTCAATCTCTCTCTGATCGGGTTTACGCCCAATCCGATCATAGTCCATAGCGACTCCCAAGGCGGTGATGCGATCCAGGAGTTCGTTTAAAGACGACAGCTCCATCGAATCCATTTGCTCGGAGTATTCTAAGCTGATGCGGAGGCGATTTTCGATGACTCGAGAAGTCATTGTCGGCCCAACGGCCGAAGGGGTGGTCATAGCGAAGCCGCCAAGCCAGAGGGCTTGGCTTGAGGCCAGGGCTCCTCCAGAGGTGATGCTGTCCTCGATAACAAAAGGCGAGCCATCAATCCTATCTTCGACGTCACAGTGGAACTCTCAATGAAAGCACCAATGTCGGTGTCAAAACTGGCGGATCTCGGGTAGGGGGTCCCTAACTGTGCGTCTAAGGCTAATGGTAACAGGAGGCGGGGGGCACGATGTTGAAAGTGCGTTATATCGACTAGAGGGGGGGGGGTGAATAGGCAATTTTTATGAATTCTTCACTGAGGAATTTGCTGGTGAGGAAATTCATAAATGAAGAACTACTAGCAGCAGAATAAGTACTCAAAAAGGAACATAATAGAACACAAGCATAGTCATCATGATGAAATGAGGACAAGCAAAGAGTACAGAAAGCGTAAGCACAGGATAACAAGGGAAGAAGACAGACAGACTGAAGAAATAGAGATGAGGAAATTGAGAAAGTCTTCAGCCAATGTCTTCAAACAGATATGAACAAGCACATAACAACATACATGAGGAAATGAAAGTGTTGAGCAAATAGAACCAGTAAGCTCGGTGAAGACAATAATTTGGTAGACCAATTCCAACTGCTGTCTCAGTTGTACATCTGGTTGGAGCGGCTGAGTATTTAAACTCGAGGACACCCATTCCCGGACACATAGTCCTCACCGTATTCTCCTTGAGCTAAAGTCACACAGACCTCGCCCAATCACTCGTGGTAAGTCTTCAGGTGACTTCCGAACCTTCACAAACTCGGTCACTCGGCAATCCACAATTCCTCTTGGATGCTCTAGACCTTGACGCCTAACCATCTGGAAGAAGCACAGTCTTCAAAGGAAACAAGCGTCGGATCCACACAAGATCAATCTCTTCAGTGATGCTCAATCACTTGGGGTTTTGTAGGTTTGGGTTTGGGATTTCCTCACTTGATGATTTTCACTCAAAGTCCTCGGAGGATGGGTTGCTCTCAAATGACAAGTGTCAGTTTCTCTCGGAGCAGCCAACCAGCTAGTGGTTGTAGGGGGCGGCAATTTATAGCCAGGGAGCAGCCCGACATGATAAGACATAAATGCCCTTGTCTGATATGACCGTTAGGTGGGTAGATATTTTGGGACAGCTGGCGCGTACCACAGCAACGGTCGGAATTTTGAGGTTTGAATTCCTCAGGGCTATCATGTTCCTCACTTGGTAGGCAATCCACACTGGCGAATTCCTAACTCTTCAGCCAGAACCAATTCCTTAGAGACCAGAAGAACTTCGTCTCTATCATTGAAGAATGTGGCTGAACTGTGCGAGATTTCCAATGGCTTCACTCGAAGGGATTGGTATGTGTAGGATTTGAGTTGAGCATCACATGGAAATTTCTCCTTAGTATTTCCTCGACCCCCTTTAACAGTACGGTGTTTTCCTATGACTCGAGAAAGGGAAAATGAAACTATGAAAACAAAAGTCTTCGCACTTCATGTTCCTCGAATGAATACCAAGTCTTCAAGGTCACACCAATTTCTTCACTTTCAAAGTCTTCAGAAAGTCTTCAGTAATCCAAAGTCTTCAGTCGAAGAACTTCATTTTTAGGGGTCGACTTTCTCTATAAATATAAACTCCTCATAGACTTATAGACTTGTGTACACTCAAAAACGTATCAGTCCCTTAACCTATAAGTCTTCAATACACCAAAATCACTAAGGGGCACTAGATGCACTTATAATCTCCCCCTTTTTGGTGATTGATGACAATATAGGTTAAGTTTTCAACGGGGATAAACATGTGAAGTGTAAATGCTGACATTGAGGAATTTGATTGCAAGATATAGAAGAACTCCCCCTGAAGATGTGCATCATGAGGAATTTGCTTTTGAAGTAATGCACACTTGAAGAGTATAATCATGGAGATCTCCCCCTATATCTTGGAATTCATACACGCATTTGATATATAATATGAAGAATTTGAAATGCATGATGGAATATGGTGACTGATGTAATTTAGCATGCGTGCATTAACATTAATGAGGAATAAGCATGCAGAAGAACACAGCAAAAGTATCAAGCCACCATAGGGTTTAAGATTACAACTCGATCCAGCAAAGTCATCAGAAGAACGAGAGTTGTAACTTAGCAAAAAAACACCCATATATAGACCCGCTTGAAGACTAACTCAAATTTCTCCCCCTTTGTCATCGAAGACCAAAAGGGTTGAAATTGTGTACTTACGCCCTTGAAGAATTTCATGATGATGATGGTGGAGCGCCAGTGTTGTCAGGGTCTTGAGTCGATGTAGGGCCTGCTGCAGTGTCGTCCAAATCTTCATACTCATCCGTAGCACGTGATGAAGAATACGAGCTGGCCACCAAGGAAGGAACCTTGACCTTCTTGTATTTCTTCGGTGGAGGTGCAGACCACTCAAAGTCTTCCTTGAAGCCCATTTGCCTCAAATCTGCTTCGCCATATAGATGTGACAGTATAGACCAGGTGCGATCAAACACTTCATGGAGGTAGTAGTGGTTTTTCTTCACTGCATTGTGTGTAGAAGTGATGTTGTGAAGAATAGAACCAAACTGACGCTTGACCCATTTGTGGTTTCGATCGACCTTCTGGTGAAGACTTAGGAGCAATTCACGGTCAGTCATCACACGGGGAGCAGTAGCTTGAGGACTTGACTTTGGAGCATTTGCAGCAGAATCATGTGTGGCAGAGTCATCATTGGTGGAATAAGATGCAGCCTTGCGGAACTGACCATCCAATGGACGTGTGCCTTCATCTATCACAGCAGGTGACTTGCCCTTATCATCAGATGAGGAAATAGTCCGCTTGAGGACTTCAATTGGGGGCAAGTAGCTGCCATGGTTGAGAGTATCAGCCTTGTAGTTTAGTGAAGTCCTTGATCTGAGGAATCTCATGATCGAAGGTGCATAAGGCTTCAGCTCAAACGGTGAAAGTGCAACATTCGCAAGAGTCCTCATGAAGAAATCATGGTAGTTGATTGGAATTCCATGCATGATGTTGAAGAGCATATTCTTCATCATACCCACAATTTCTTCATCTGAAGAATCATGTCCTTTGATTGGGCTGATAGTCTTCGTCAGAATGCGGTAAATGGTTCTGGGCACATAGAGCAAATCTTTCACGAGGAATTTGGTCCTGTGAATTTGTCCTGGCTTCAGCGGTTTCATGAGCACTTGCATATAGTGATCTGTAAGTTCAGGTTCATCATACAGATAACGAGCGCCTTCTGGTGGAGGACTGATGGGCAAGGCACGAAGCAATTCAGTGGCTGGTGCCTTGTAGTGAGTGTTTTCTATCATCCAGTCCAACACCCAAGAGTTGACGTAAGCTGTGTTGTCTGTGATGTGCAAGGTTGCATAGAACTAAAGAATTAGATCTTCATTCCAATCAGCAATGTTAGTGCAGAAATTTAGCAAGCCTGCATCGTGAAGTAGACTAAGAACCAACATGAAGCATGGCATAGACTCCATGTCCACGTGTGGAATGTGCTCATGATCGAAGACTTTGTCCTTGTCAAAAAGAACCGAGGAATAGAAGTTGGCCTGGCTGGCTGTCCAGAATCGCTTCCTTCTAAGACGAGCATTGTCATAGGGGTTGAAATCAGTGAAGAATACGTGCTCGCCGAAGAAATCATCAGTTTGAATTTTGGCTTCTTGGAGAAGGGATTCTTGGGCTTGGGCTGAGGAGTGTCAGTTATTTGCAGTATCACCTCAAGAATAGCAATCTCGGGTTCCTCATGCTGAGGAATTTCAGCTTCTTCTTCAGTGGCAGCCTGAGGCATCTGTTCTTCATTTACATATTCATCAGCACTAGTGGCTGGAATTTCCTCATTGACGGACAGGGTTGCACGAGGTTCATCAGACTCCACTCGTACTTCTATTGCAACTGGGGACTAAGGAACAACTTGGAGAGGAGTGAATAGAGGAGAATTGGGGTGCTAAGTTCCCCAGAAGTCATCATTCAGCACCAGAGTGGTACACCCAATGTCCACATCCTCATCTTCAAGTTCTTCAACACCTGCCTCTTTAGCAGTGAACTGAGGCATAGGTGAGGAAATAACTGGAGTTGAAGAGAGCTTGTCCACTTCAATTTCTTCGTCCAACTACTCTGTGGAAGCAGCAGATGGACTTTCTTCATTAGATTCCTCGGGAATCTCATATTCTTCACCATAAGGAACAAGGTCCTTTGATGGCATTGAGAAGACTGTAACGGCATCAATTGGATTATCAATTGAACTTGTCAGCATCTTCATCTTCTTCGAAGCTGAAGAATTTGAAGAAGTTGATGCCTTCCTTTTCTTTATCGCTGCACGTTCTGCAACCTTGGTCTTCTTCACATCAAGAGCAGATGGAAGGATAGGAGTTGGTGTAGGCGTAGGAGGTGCATTTTCTTCAGGCAAAACTGTTTCAGTTGCCCTGACTTGTTCAGTTTCCTCAGGTCCATCACTAGTGGATGCCCTAGCAATATCATCAGCGGCTGTAATGGAGTCATCAGCCCTGGTATTCTCACTTTCTTCAGCAGCCATACTGACACCAGCAATGCTAGCGTGTTCCTCAGTGGGCTGACAGACTCTTCAGCGTGAGGAATTTCAACCTGCACTGGTGGAGTGGCAGTTGAAGTGAAAGTCTTCGTCAGATTGACGAAACATACTTTTGCTCCGTTCCAATCAGCATAGTACTGATTGAAATCATCACTCAATTTCTTGATTTCAGCTTGTACAAAAATGAGTTCTTCAGGAGTGAGGGAGACGATATTGTCCTTAAGGTAGCGCTGTTTCTTGTACTGCGCTTTCTTCAATCTTCGTCCTTCTTCATACTTCCATTTCTCTTCCTCGATGAAATGGGAGAGAACATGGCTTTGACCAGGAGTGAGATTCATCTTCGGCAAAGGTGTAGTGGGGTCCTTGTGCCATAGGTCAATGAAGTCCAGGATCAACTTGGGATCCAGCATTAGAGGCACATTGATGCCTTTGGCTCTAGCGGCCTTGGCTTGCCCGTCCCTGATGATTTCAGCAAGTTCTTCATCATTAGCTTCATCATCATCAGACGGGATTTGGAACGCAACCTGCTTCTTGTGAGGACTTGGGCGAAGGCCTCGTCCAGTAGTGGCCTTTTTCTTTAGCAGTGAGGGACAGCTGAGGAAGGTCGAGCAGCTGAGGAACTTGCAGATGCTCCTGAGGCAATAGAGAAGCCTTGAGTCCTTTGGCACGTGGCAAGATGCACAGGTGCCGAAGATTTTGTCGGAGCAGCTGAAGGTTTTGACGGAGGTGCTGAGGATTTTGGAGGAGGAGCAGACTGAGGAATTTGCTGTGAGGGCTTTGAAGATGCTGGCCGTGAGGGCATTTTTGAAGAGCTTGGCCGTGAGGGCATTGACGGAGAAGCACTGGATTTGTGGGCAGGCTTCTTTGCATAGCCTTCCCGGGCTTACTACCAGAGGCCTCAGCTGCGTGAGCAACAGCAGCAGAATCTTCATTGAATTTCCTCACTGCCTCTTTTGCTTGCTTGGCTAGTTTGGCCTGGCGCCTAGCCCATTCAGTAGGATAGTCTTCACCGCTCTTGAGGCTGCTGGGATCCGCCAGTTGGCCAGGTTCCAATGGAGGTCTTGAGCATGGAGGATTGAGCGAGAATTTCTTCATGTACTTTGGAGTAACATATCTGTACTCCCTCCATTCTCATGCCCATCTCCGTTCAATATGCTGTATGCGCACTTTGCGCTGATTCTTATTCTCCTTGACAAAATTGGCCTCATCAGGAGTGCAATATCCAGCATATATATCCTCAGGGATTTCAAATGCTGTGTTGACCTCAGGCATTTTTCCTCCCTTTTGTGGCTTCTTGCGGTCAGTCATTTTCTTCAGCTGAGGATTTACAACTGAAGTTTCTGAAGATGTATGCAATTTTCTTCGAGGAACGCTGCAAATGAGTTAAGTTGATGAGAACCTAGTGATTCAGCAGCGGACATTTTGTACATGTGAACAGAGTATAGTTGCGAGGAATTTGGAGAGGTCATATGCGTTCTCAGAAGATTTTCAAAAAGGTTTGAGGAATATGACCGATGAGTCTTGAAGAATTTCACTAAGCGTTCTTTATCTTAGGTTCCAGAGTTGTATAGATTTGGAAATCCACATAATTGAGCAATCTTGAAGAAAATCATTGCTTAGAGAAACGAATCAAGAACAAATAACATGTGAGGTGTTTAGTGTGTGAAGATTTGAAGAATAAACACCTTTGAAGATTTTTAGGATAACACATGAATCAAAGCGGGTAGTAAAAGTAACTTTTAATTACCCAAACTGAAGAACACGACGAACTGGGAAGTGTAGAAGTGAAGTTCCCATTCAGATCTTCCACGCCCTAACTCGGCAGAGGAAGACGGCTACGGCGGCGGCAGAGTGAAGAATTCCGCAACCGGCGCGAGTATGACAGCGACGAGGTCGAGGCAGTGAAGCTCTTCCTCACCGGCGATGATGAAGTAGCGGTGGTGCTAGGGTTTGGGAAGCTTGAGCGGGAGAGAGACGTCGAGTGGAGTAAAAGTGAAGTGAGGAGAAGACAGGGGTATTTATAGCGGCAGTGAATAACTGTGCGCCTGAGGATTTCAGACGAACATGCCCCTGGCTCTTCTCATTCACGTGACATGTGTCACCCACATACTGTGAGGTGGCGATCATGTAGGATCGTGGGTGAATAAATAAGTATTTGTCGTGAGAAGCGGAACGGTTTGAGTGGCAAAGCCGAAAAATTAGATAAGATAAGTTTTAAGTTACCGTTCGCAATTTCTTCATCTGTCAAGGACACAGTGAAGATTTTGAACGATTTTCAAATCAGAACGCATATGAAGAATTTGTGAATAGACTGGGTTGAGTTTAGCATAGAGGGGAAGGGTCCGATCACATTCACTTAGCGAAAAAGTCAACTTGAAGAATTAGCAATAAGTGAATGCTGTAGAGGACATAAACTCATATATATATATATATATATATATATATATATATATATATATATATATATATATATTCAACTGAAGACAGACGACGGATTGAAGAATATGAGAAACTGAGGAATTTCAAAACTGAGAAAAAAACTCAAATTGAAGATTTTCAACTTTTGTGGTGGCGTAACCCATCGTATAAGAAAGTTGGCTTCAGACACCGCGTACAATTGTCATAGGGCTCTGAGAGTCAATTTCTTCATCAATTTCTTCAGACTTAGAGGGTTAGTCTTCATTGATTGAAGAAAAACGTTACTTCGTGTGTTGCGCATCTAAGTCATCAAGTCAGCATAAGTGTTAGGATGAGTGTCCTATTTCAGAGAACATTCGAAGATTCTAGGAAATTTAGCTCACACCACAACTTGCTAAATCTCTTCTCATCCAAGGGCTTAGTGAAAATATCGGCCAGCTGATCTTCAGTTCTTGCACGGTAGATGGAGATATCGCCCTTCAATACATGATCGCAAAGAAAATGATGACGAATCTGGATGTGCTTTGTCTTCGAGTGCTGAACTGGGTTGCGAGAAATCTTGATTGCACTCTCATTGTCACAGTAGAGAGGCACATTCTTCACGTTGATGCCATAGTCCTTGAGTGTTTGCTTCATCCATAGTAATTGAGCACAACACGATCCAACAACAATGTACTCAGCTTCTGCAGTGGAGAGAGATACATAGTTCTGTTTCTTCGAGGACCAACAGACCGAAGATCGTCCGAGGAAATGGCATGTGCCTAACGTTGACTTGCATTCCACGCGATCGCCAGCATAGTCAGAGTCTGAATATCCAATGAGATCAAATGAAGAGCCCTTGGGATACCATAATCCAAGTGTTGGTGTGTGAGCTAGATATCGAAGAATATGCTTCACAGCCTTATGGTGTGATTCCTTCGGTGTAGCTTGAAATCGGGCACACATGCAAACACTAAGCATAATATCTGGCCTAGATGCACATAAGTACAATAAAGATCCAATCATGGAGCGGTATACCTTTTGATCAAAGTCTTGACCATTTTCATCAGTTCATAGATGGCCATTTGTGGGCATTGGAATTTTGACCCCTTTGCAATCCTGCATGCCGAATTACCTCAATACATCTTTGAGGTATTTCTCCTGCGAAATGAATATACCATTGCACTGTTGACGAATTTGAAGGCCTAAGAAGAATTTCAACTCTCCCATCATAGACATTTGATATTCTTCACTCATCATATAGGAAAATTCATCACTATAACGTTGGTCACTACAGCTAAAGATAATATCATCAACATATATTTGGCACACAAACAGTTCACCATCATAGGATTTAGTGAAAAGAGTTGGATCGAGTGAACCGGGTTTGAAGCCATTCTACACGAAGAATTCCTTCAACGTGTCATACCATGCCCGAGGGGCTTGCTTGAGGCCATACAGGGCCTTGTTGAGTCTGTAGAATTTGTCGGGATTCTTTGGATCTTCAAAACCTGGTAGCTGAGCAACATATACTTCTTCCTCAATCTTACCATTGAGGAATGCACTTTTCACATCCATTTTTGTAAGATAATATTATGATGGTTAGCACAAGCAAGTAATATGCGAATAGCCTCAAGTCTAGCAACAGGTGCAAAAGATTCATCGAAATCAATTCCTTCAACCTGTGTGTAGCCTTGAGCTACAAGCCGTGCCTTATTCCTCACCACAAGGCCATTTTCGTCTTGCTTGTTGCGGTAGATCCACTTTGTGCCAATGATGTTGTGCTTGCGAGGATCTGGACGTTTTACCAGTTCCCAGACATTGTTGAGCTTGAACTGATGTAATTCTTCTTGCATAGCCTGAATCCACTCAGGCTCCAGAAATGCTTCATCTACCTTAGTGGGCTCTATGATAGAGACAAAAGCAAAGTGCCCACAAAAGTTAGATAAATGTGAAGATTTTGAGCGAGTGAGAGTACCTGGTGCTTCAATGTCATTGATGATCTTCTCAATTTGCACTTCATTAGCGATGCAAGGATGAGTGGGTTTTCTTCGAGGAATTTGATCAGCATTCCCTTCAGGAGCATTTTCTTCAGCACCATTTTCTTCAGGTGTGTCAGCTCGGTAATCATCACGATCAGGAATGAATTCTTCAGCAGATTCTTTGGTAGGAATGACATCTTCAGTAGCCTTGAACTTGATAGAATCTTCAGGTGCAGGTTCATCTATCACAGAAGATAGGTGCTCTCTTTGTGAGCCATTAGTTTCATCGAACCGCACATCTACAGTTTCAACAACTTTGTGAAGAACGTTGTTGAAGACTATGAAGGTGTGCAGTCCTTTCCATAACCAAGCATAAAACCTTCATGTGCTTTCGGTGAGAATTTAGATGTGTGATGAGGATCTCTAATCCAACATTTTGCACCGAAGACTTTGAAATAACTCACATTTGGCTTTTTGTCAGTGAGGAGTTCATAAGCAGTTTTCTTGAAGAATTTGTGAAGATATACCCTGTTCATGACGTGGCACGCAGTATCAATTGCCTCAATCCAGAAGCGACGAGGCGTCTTGTATTCATCAAGCATAGTGCGAGCCATTTTAGCGAGGGTTCTGTTCTTGTGCTCCAAGACGCCATTCTGCTGAGGAGTATAAGGAGCAGATAACTCATGAGTAATACCAAGTTCATAAAGATAGCGATCAAGACCGGAATTCTTGAACTCGATCCCATTGTCAGTCCTGATGTGCTTGATCTTCACACCAAAGTTGGTTGAAGCCCTCGAGGAAAATCGTTTGAAGATTTCCTGCACTTCATGTTTGTAAGTGACAATGTGTACCCATGTGTTACAAGAATAGTCATCAACAATAACAAAGCCATATAGATATGCATCATTTGAAACAGCAGAATAATGATTAGGACCAAAAAGATCCATGTGAAGCAATTCAAATGGTCGAGTGGTGGTCATGATAGTCTTCGCTGGATGCTTGGCCTTTGTCATCTTTCCAGCTTCACAAGCTCCGCATAAGTGATCCTTGAGGAATTTGACATTCTCAATGCCAATGATGTGCTTCTTCTTCGCAAGCGCGTTCAGATTCCTCATGCCAGCATGACCAAGTCATCGATGCCATAGCCAGCCTTTTGAAGCTTTTGCCAGTAAGCACATGGCTGGTTGTGGTCCTGTAGAGAAATCAATAATATATAGATCTCCTCTCCTAAAGCCTTCGAAGACTTTGGAATTGTCAGCTTCCATGATCACAACACAACGATATCTTCCAAAGACAACAACCATATCGAGATCACAAAGCATTGAGACAGACATGAGGTTGTATCCTAAGGACTCGATAAGCACGACTTTTTCCATGTGTCGATCCTTTGAGATCGCAACCTTACCTAGACCCAATACCTGACTTTTGCCTTTGTCAGCGAAGATGATATGCTTTAGATGTGACGGTGATAAAGGAGCATCCATCAATAGATTCTTGTCACCCGTCATGTGATTTGTACATCCATTATCGAGGAACCACTCGTTTGCTTTGGGCTGATCATCCTGCAGATGAATTAGTGCATCTTACGAAGTCATATACTTCATCAGTGAAGAATATGATATCAATTTCATCGGTTCAATTTCATCAATCAATAGCACAGATAAACAGTGTGAGGACGTGAGAAATGAAAATTCATTTCTTCATGATTAGCTTGCGTCCTTTCAGGCATTGTTCAGGTCTCCAGCAAATTCTTTAGACGATTTAAGCACGTCTGGAGACCTGACCCTACATTAGAGATTAGTTCTTTTTCTTCACCACCCACATCTGAAGGGGTGGCAAAGAATTCATCACTCTGCGAGCACCATATGAGAAAGGTGGCATAGAAGCTAGTCCACTTCGTTTCACATAAGAGGGGTTAGGGTAAGCATATGAATAAGCAGAGAAATTCTTCGAGGACTTATGAACATAATGATTTGAAGAATAATGCGCATATTCATAGCCCTTAGCTCTACCCTGCGAAACAAAAGGGTTAGCACGGTGATAATCATATGAGGACTTTGATCCATTTGAGGAATTTGATCCATGTGAAGAATTAGGTCCATATGAAGAATTTGATCTAGGGTTCCTGTTCTTCACAGGTGGTGTCATGAGGACATTCACCTGAAGACTTTCAACATTACTTTTGGGAACCCAGATTTTCTTCATAGGTGAACCGTTCATGCAGTTAGTGCCAACATATCTAGCAAATACTTCACCATTCTGATTTTTGAACAGTTTATAGTTGGAGTCAAATGACTCATCAGAAGAATGAGAAGATTCACATGTAAAGCCAGATACGTTAGATGGATCAACTGGAGGTCGCTTTGAAGCAACCCATGAGGTTTTGGGGTACTGCTTAGGTTTCCAATATGTTCCATCAGCATTGAGTTTACTCTCAAAGGCAATACCCTCTTTCCTAGGGTTTCTGTTGAGGATCTGCTTTTTGAGCACATCACAAAGAATCTGATGCCCTTTGAGGCTTTTGTACATGTCTGTCATGTACAATTCCTTCAGCCCTGCATCATTAGTAGTACTAGCAATGTCCTCAGATGAGGAATTAGCGATAGCAGAGACAGGTGAAGAATTTGTAACAGTCGAAGCATTTGAACATTCAGGTGAAGAATTAGCAGATTCACGTTCAATGCACTTTAAACATGGAGGAACAAATTCTTCCTGAGTAGCGCTGATATGTTGAGCAAGTAATGAATCGTGCTCCTTCCGAAGATCTTCATAACTCACTCTTAACTTCTCAAGATCTTGCTTGCTTTGAAGAAGTTCAAGAGAAAGCTTCTCGTGATCAGATAAGAGAGCGTTATGATGACCTTGGTGGTCGTCAAACTTGGAATGGAGTCCCTGAAGACTTTCAGCCAAGGCTTTTGACTGATCCATTTCTTCACCCAACATATCATCGCTCTTATTTAGCATGTATTGAACTTTTTCCAAAGCTCTTTGTTGTTTAGTGGCAAGGGAAGCAAGTTTAACATAGCTAGGTCCAAATTCATCGCCAGATTCATCATCACTAGACTCGAATAGGTAGCATTCGTTTACCTTAGCACTGTTTGCCATAAGGCAAGGGTTGGACGATGATGATTCTGGTTTGAATGCCATCTCTTTGAGAGATTCCTTGTAATCCTCAAACCAAGGATCATGACGAGTTTGATGTCCATCATAGACCTCGGAGAGACGGTCCCAGATTGGCTTCACGTGATTGAGATGCATGACGTTCCTGAACTGATTCCGGGACAGACTTGAGCAGATGACATCCTTCGCTGTGAGGTTAAGTAGAGTGTACTTGCGAATGTCATCAGCCTCAGCCATCTTGCATAGATCGGTAAGACCGATCTCGGTGACGGTCCACAGTTCGCTATCCATAGCCATGAGTCGCTTCTTCATCATGGCCTTCCACCGAGGATACTCATGATCGTCAAAGATGGGGAAGGAAACGTTCCTCGATCATGCAGTCGACATAACTAGAACTCCAGGTGGTTAAACCAAAATCACAAAGAACAAGGGAGTACCTCGCTCTGATACCAATTGAAAGTGCGTTATATCGACTAGAGGGGGGGTGAATAGGCGATTTTTATGAATTCTTCACTAAGGAATTTGCAGGTGAGGAAATTCCTAAATGAAGAACTACTAGCAGCGGAATAAGTACTCAGAAAGGAACATAACAAAACACAAGCATAGTCATCATGATGAAATGAGGACAAGCAAAGAGTACAGAAAGCGTAAGCACATGATAACAAGGGAAGAAGACGGATAGGCTGAAGAAATAGAGATGAGGAAATTGAGAATGTATTCAGTCAATGTCTTCAAATAGATATGAACAAGCACACAACAACATACATGAGGAAATGAAAGAGTTGAGGAAATAGAACCAGTAAGCTCGGTGAAGACAATAATTTGGTAGACCAATTCCAACTGCTGTCTCAGTTGTACATCTGGTTGGAGCGGCTGAGTATTTTAAACTCGAGGACACCCATTCTCGGACATACAGTCCTCACCGTATTCTCCTTGAGCTAAAGTCACACAAACCTCGCCCAATCACTCATGGTAAGTCTTCAGGTGACTTCCGAACCTTCACAAACTCGGTCACTCGGCAATCCACAATTCCTCTTGGATGCTCTAGACCTTGACACCTAACCGTCTGGAAGAAGCACAATCTTCAAAGGAAACAAGCGTCGGATCCACGCAGGATCAATCACTTCAGTGATGCTCAATCACTTGGGGTTTTGTAGGTTTGGGTTTCGGATTTCCTCAATTGACGATTTTCACTCAAAGTCCTCGGAGGATGGGTTGCTCTCAAATGACAAGTGTCAGTTTCTCTCAGAGCAGCGAACCAGCTAGTGGTTGTAGGGGGCGGCTATTTATAGTCGGGGAGTAGCCCGACATGATAAGACATAAATGCCCTTGTCTGATATGACCGTTAGGTGGGTAGATATTTTGGGACAGTTGGCGCGTAGCACAGCAACGGTCAGAATTTTGAGGTTTGAATTCCTCAGGGCTATCATGTTCCTCACTTGGTAGGCAATCCGCACTGGCGAATTCCTAACTCTTCAGTCCGAACAAATTCCTCAGAGACCAGAAGAACTTCGTATCTGTCACTGAAGAATGTGGCTAAACTGTGCAAGATTTCTAATGGCTTCACTCGAAGGGATTGGTAGGTGTAGGATTTGAGTTGAGCATCACATGGAAATTTCTCCTTAGTATTTCCTCGACCCCCTTTAACAGTATGGTGTTTCCTATGACTCAAGAAAGAGAAAAATGAAACTATGAAAACAAAAGTCTTCGCGCTTCATGTTCCTCGAATGAATACCAAGTCTTCAAGGTCACATCAATTTCTTCACTTTCAAAGACTTCAGAAAGTCTTCAAAAATCCAAAGTCTTCAGTCGAAGAACTTCATTTTTAGGGGTCGACGTTCTCTGTAAATATCAAACTCCTCATAGACTTATAGACCTGTGTACACTCACAAACGCATCAGTCCCTTAACCTATAAGTCTTCAATACACCAAAATCACTAAGGGGCACTAGATGCACTTACAGATGTTTACCCAGGTTTGGGCCCTCTCGATGGAGGTAATACCCTACTTCCTGCTTGATTGATCTTGATGAATATGAGTACTAAAAGAGTTGATCTACCACGAGATTGTAATGGCTAAACCCTAGATGCTAGCCTATGATTATGATTGTTGTTGTCCTATGGACTAAACCCTCCAGTTTCTATAGACGCCGGAGGGGGCTAGGGTTACATGGAGTCGGTTACAGAGAAAGGAATCTACATATCCAAATTGCCAAGCTTGCCTTCCACGCAAAGGAAAGTCCCATCTGGACATGGGTCGAAGTCTTCTATCTTGTATCTTGATAGTCCAACAGTCCGACATATGTATATAGTCCGGCTGTCCGAGGACCCCTACATCCAGGACTCCCTCACCCGTACCACAAGTTCACAAGTCATCCTTTGATTTACATGAATTTCATAGGAATTGCAAAGGATATTGTACTGTATGAAAATTACTTTGGAACCCTTTAGTTTGTAGGTATGAATTTATGTTACTACGTATGATAGGAATCAATCCTTGATCCTTTAAAAGAGAAAAATATATTAGCCTTGACTCGATAAGAAAAACTCACCCTTCCTAGAGCACTACTACAAAAAGGGCTGCTAGTGGCGCACCTGTTTTCGCTATTAATGGCGCACTATAGGTGCGCCACTAGCACCACGCCATTAGATTTTTTTTCTAATGGCGCACCGTTGGTGCACCATAGAAGTGCGCCATTAGTAACAAATTTTTTTCGGAAATTTTTTTTCAATTTTTTTTCAATTTTTTTTCGTTTTTTTCTTAATTCAGGTCACTATGGCTTAATCTCGGGTCAATATGCTTAATCTCAGGTCAAATCGCACTCCATGGTCAAAATTCTCAAAAGGTCACCCATCCTCACACTACTCCAGCCCAAGCATGCTTAACTTCAGAGTTCTATCCAACCCTAACAACAGCTCACTTCACAGGCACTTGTTGATATATCTAGCATATCAATCCTATTATACCTTGTTGATGTCGAGGACTTTGTTCATGTTCATGACTATGATGAAATTTTGAAAAATATTTCAAACTTTCCGGTCATATTATGTATCATTTTTTGAAAAAAAATTCAATTGTTTTTCAAAACCAATTTTTTTCTGTTACTAGAGGTGCACCACATCCACGGTGCGCCACTAGTAAGTTTGAAATTTTTTGAATTTTTTTGCCTCTAGATCTTGAAAGCCCCGTAACTTTTTTCTGTTAGGTTTTTGGGGATTTTGAAAATGTTTAACGGAGTTCCCCCGGTTAAATTCGGATGTAACTTTTCGAGTAGATGATTTTTCATATAAAAACTTTTTAATCCGAGTTCGTATGCAAAAGTTATGCCCATTTTACAAATTTCCAGAGAGATTTTGCAAATAAAGTCGAAATTCATATTTGTAAATTTTCCCAACAACTAGACCACATATCACATGGGAAACTTATTTTCTTTTATTTTTTTGACATTTCCATCATTTTCTTTTATTTTTTTTAAAACTGAAAAGGCGGTCCACGGGGCGAGGGGGGGGGTGCATTCGGTGTTGGGCCAAGTTAGTAATGGCGCACCGTGGGGTGGTGCGCCATTACTAGTTAAACTAGTAATGGCGCACCACATCCACGGTGCGCCATTACTAGTTTTGAAAAAAAAATAAAAAATTGATTTTTTTTTATTTTTTTTGAAAACACTTAGTAATGGCGCACCA